>NW_018407994.1:88689-139323 GCF_002113885.1 Mizuhopecten yessoensis
CCATATCTGCTCGGCACTGTTAGCTACTGTACAATAGGTTATATCTCGGACCGACCCATATCTGCTCGGCACTGTTAGCTACTGTACAATAGGTTATATCTCGGACCGACCCATATCAGCCCGGCACTGTTAGCTACTTTACAATAGGTTATATCTCGGATCGACACATATCTGCTCGGCACTGTTAGCTACTGTACAATAGTTTATATCTCGGACCGACCCATATCTGCTCAGCGCTGTTAGCTACTGTACAATAGGTTATATTGCGGACCGATCTGCTCGGCACTGTTAGCTACTGTACAATAGGGATATCGCGGACCGAACCATAGCTGCTCGGCACTGTTAGCTACTGTACAATAGGGATATCGCGGACCGAACCATAGCTGCTCGGCACTGTTAGCTACTGTACAATAGGTTATAGTGCGGACCGACCCATATCTGCTCGGCACTGTTAGCTACTGTACAATAGGTTATATCTCGGACCGACCCATATCTGCTCGGCACGGTTACCTACTTTACAATAGGTTATATCTCAGATCGACCCATATCTGCTCGGCACTGTTAGCTACTGTAAAATAGGTATATTGCGGACCGAACCATATCTGCTCGGCACTGTTAGCTACTGTACAATAGATTATATCGCGGACCGACCCATATCTGCTCCGCACTGTTAGCTACTGTACAATAGGTTATAGTGCGGACCGACCCATATCTGCTCGGCACTGTTAGCGACTGTACAATAGGTTATATCGCGAACCAACCCATATCTGCTCGGCACTGTTAGCTACTGTACAATAGGTTATATATCGAACCGACCCATATCTGCTCGGCACTGTTAGCAACTGTACAATAGGTTATATCGCGGACCGACCCATATCTGCTCGGCACTGTTAGCTACTGTACAATAGATTATATCGCGGACCGACCCATATCTGCTCGATACTGTAAGCTACTGTACAATAGGTTATAGTGCGGACCGACCCATATCTGCTCGGCACTGTTAGCTACTGTAAAATAGGTTATATATCGGACCGACCCATATCTGCTCGGCACTGTTAGCTACTGTACAATAGGTTATATCGCGGACCGAACCATATCTGCTCGGCAATGTTAGCTTCTGTACAATAGGTTATATCTCGGACCGACCCATATCTGCTCGGCACTGTTAGCTACTGTACAATAGGTTATATCGCGGACCGACCCATATCTGCTCGGCACTGTTAGCTACTGTACAATAGGTTATATCTCGGACCGACCCATATCTGCTCGGCACTGTTAGCTACTGTACAATAGGTTATATCGCGGACCGACCCATATCTGCTCGGCACTGTTAGCTACTGTACAATAGGTTATATCGCGGACCGACCCATATCTGCTCGGCACTGTTAGCTACTGTACAATAGGTTATATCTCGGACCGACCCATATCTGCTCGGCACTGTTAGCTACTGTACAATAGGTTATATCGCGGACCGACCCATATCTGCTCGGCACTGTTAGCTACTGTACAATAGGTTATATCTCGGACCGACCCATATCTGCTCGGCACTGTTAGCTACTGTACAATAGGTTATATCGCGGACCGACCCATATCTGCTCGGCACTGTTAGCTACTGTACAATAGGTTATATCTCGGACCGACCCATATCTGCTCGGCACTGTTAGCTACTGTACAATAGGTTATATCGCGGACCGACCCATATCTGCTCGGCACTGTTAGCTACTGTACAATAGGTTATATCTCGGACCGACCCATATCTGCTCGGCACTGTTAGCTACTGTACAATAGGTTATATCGCGGACCGACCCATATCTGCTCGGCACTGTTAGCTACTGTACAATAGGTTATATCTCGGACCGACCCATATCTGCTCGGCACTGTTAGCTACTGTACAATAGGTTATATCGCGGACCGACCCATATCTGCTCGGCACTGTTAGCTACTGTACAATAGGTTATATCTCGGACCGACCCATATCTGCTCGGCACTGTTAGCTACTGTACAATAGGTTATATCGCGGACCGACCCATATCTGCTCGGCACTGTTAGCTACTGTACAATAGGTTATATCTCGGACCGACCCATATCTGCTCGGCACTGTTAGCTACTGTACAATAGGTTATATCGCGGACCGACCCATATCTGCTCGGCACTGTTAGCTACTGTACAATAGGTTATATTGCGGACCGACCCATATCTGCTCGGCACTGTTAGCTACTGTACAATAGGTTATATCTCGGACCGACCCATATCTGCTCGGCACTGTTAGCTACTGTACAATAGGTTATATCGCGGACCGACCCATATCTGCTCGGCACTGTTAGCTACTGTACAATAGGTTATATCTCGGACCGACCCATATCTGCTCGGCACTGTTAGCTACTGTACAATAGGTTATATCGCGGACCGACCCATATCTGCTCGGCACTGTTAGCTACTGTACAATAGGTTATATCTCGGACCGACCCATATCTGCTCGGCACTGTTAGCTACTGTACAATAGGTTATATCGCGGACCGACCCATATCTGCTCGGCACTGTTAGCTACTGTACAATAGGTTATATCTCGGACCGACCCATATCTGCTCGGCACTGTTAGCTACTGTACAATAGGTATATCGCGGACCGAACCATATCTGCTCGGCACTGTTAGCTACTGTACAATAGGTATATCGCGGACCGACCCATATCTGCTCAGCACTGTTAGCTACTGTACAATAGGTTATAGTGCGGACCGACCCATATCTGCTCGGCACTGTTACCTACTTTACAATAGGTTATATCTCGGACCGACCCATATCTGCTCGGCACTGTTAGCTACTGTACAATAGGTTATATCACGGACCGACCCATATCTGCTTGGCACTGTTAGCTACTGTATAATAGGTATATCGCGGACCGAACCATATCTGCTCGGCACTGTTAGCTATTGTACAATAGGTATATCGCGGACCGACCCATATTTGCTCAGCACTATTAGCTACTGTACAATAGGTTATAGTGCGGACCGACCCATATCTGCTCGGCACTGTTAGCTACTGTACAATAGGTTATATCTCGGACCGACCCATATCTGCTCGGCACGCGCCATACTCGCTTTATTTACGGTTCGACATAGTTGCGCCTCATTAACACTCGATTTGTGTTATTGCTTATGATTTTGGTCGGATGGCGCAGTGATTAGCGCGCTTGCCTTTCAGCAAGGTGGCCGGGGTTTGATTCCCCGATCGGACGTGAATTGGTATGGGGTCACTTGTCCGACCACGTGAATTTTATCTGGGTACTCCATTTTCCTCCCACATTAGACCCCCGCAATCTATCATACATTGTAAGTTGAAATAACTTGTTTCATAATTTTTGTAAAATAATATGTATTTTAATAATTTTGATGTTGAACTTGAATATTTACAACGGGTAGTGTAAGATAAAAAAAAGTAATCTTACGACCATTTACTTATTCTATCCCGTATCAACCCTCCATCAATATCAGCACTCGGGCTCCTGGCTCCTCGGGCTGATATAGAGGTCTCCAGATGATACGGAGTAGGATAAATGCTTCCTCTAAATACTAAAAGCGGAGAAATCGGGCAATTTTACCGCGATGTTTCCGTAGGCTTGAGCGCATTGACGTATATTCGTTATTTGACGTGTGGGTTTTTATATATCTAGTAGATCTTCATGTAATATTCTGAAGTTTAAATTAGATCATTGAAAAGTACCTGTAGTCTGTAAATTGACCTAGAGATCCGAGCTGATATCATTGCGCGTTAGACGCGTTGGGATATAGATATACGACTTACCCAGCTCATCATCATCATTATTTTTTGAACAACGTCGATTGTCTACTGTCGCTCTCTGTCATAACAACTGTCGATCCGTATCTCAGTCACCGTCTCCGCTTCAGTTAGTATTGGTCTCGTAGCTGGCGGGACACAACCGTAGCATCACTATATATCAACACCCACGGGATTCAGGGGGAATAACTCATTGGTAATGGCAGATAGGTCCCAGACCTCTGTCTCTCCGGGACATAAGATCTCTATCTAATCCGACAACACATTAAACCCCTGGACTTAGAGACTTTTATCAAATATAACACAATGTAGCCACAGGAGGTAGAGTCTACCCTAATCCAGCCACAGCAGCCACGTAAGCCTATCTGCACGGTTTTGGCTTTATGAATGGCATTAGAATGTGAAATTGATTGCCAGTGACAATTGTGACGGATTAGCGATATATCGGTCGTATAATACAGCCATATACAGCTCCGGTGATGCTCTAGTTCAAAGCTCCTTCGCCGAAATCAATTATTGTCCGAACACCTGATGGTCCTTATAACGTCTCCGCAGTGTACATAGACAAACCATGCCGGCGGCGCTACTGTTCAGCAGCTGTATCATGATTGCTCCCTCTGTTCCCGCGCATGTGTTGCTTCTCGATCTCAACATACCGTAGGGTTGTGTATTGGATGCAAGATGGGGCGGAGTCATGCTCACTGACTGACAATCCAAGTATCGACTGCTGTAATAGGCACAGATATATAGAAAAATCGCACCATGTTATGCCATCAAAGACTGAGTTGTTGGGGAGGCTACCGTTGTTGGGGAGGATGAGCCTGACGGTATGTTGGCTGTTTATAACATTGTGTTCCTGCCTTTTTACATAGCAGTAATCGGTACAATTATAATTAGTGTTTTCGTGTTCCTGAAATCACTGTTGGAACCCAAAGAGGTTTTACCTAAACTTTATTACAAGGAATCTACACTAGCTACACATATATTACGGAAATGCTCTCTTGCAACGAGGATGTTTTCCGTGGATTTACCTTTAAGGAATCGTCATATTCAGACGTTGTTGCCATGGCTACTGCCCCATGCGAGTGTCCAGTTTGATCGAGAGTACTTACTTCTCAAGGACAAAGGTGTGGTAGCCCTTGACTGGGTCAGTAACATTCATGTGCAGAAACGAAAACGGAGGACCGTTATGGTCGTTATCCCGGGTATCACCGGATGTGCGGCGAGTGTGTCGAAGATTTGTCAGGCGGCGGCCAAGCGTGGCTTCCAGACTGTCGTTTTTAACCGCAGAGGACACGGCGGCACTGTTCTTACGACACCCAAATTCCAGAGTTACGGAGATCCGTCCGATTTACGGCAAGTCGTGAAGTATATACACGGCCGGTTTCCGAAGGCACTTATCACCATGGTATCGTATGGGACCGGATGTGAGGTATTGCTATCCTATCTTGGCGAGTTTGGATCCTCAGCTCACATATGTGGTGGTGTATGTGTGTCACCTTCATTTGACATTTCGGAACGAAGTACACAAAAGATAAGTGGAATATACGATCTATTTTTGTTATTATATTTAAAGAAAATTTTATGGCAGCATGCCAAAGCACTTTTAAAAGTAGTGGACGTCCAGAAAGCATTGAAGACTTGGTCTTTAACCGAGTATGACCAGTGTGTGTTCTGTAAGTTATACGGTTACAGCACTATAGAGGAATTCTGGGAAAGAAACAACCCTCTAAGAGATGTTGATGACATATCCATACCCTTAATGTTCGTCAGTAGTCTTGACGACCCTGTGTACAAAAACAACAACATTCCATATGACCTATTCAAGTTCTATCCTAACTTCCTGATGGTGGCCATGGAGAGGGGAGGCCATTGCGGATTCCTAGAAAACCTAAGGTCTTTATCCTGGGCCGACAGGTTAACTTTGGATTATCTTGACGCCATTTTGGAATTTACGACAAAGGGTTTTACGATAGATTATCATAAAAGTCCTGCAAGATCTACAATATGACACTTTAGAAGATCATTATATATTTATATAGTTTTTCCAATACTTTGCAATTTCCACCATTTTTGCTCAAACGAGAGTGTGTTGAAAAGAATGAATGTGTCTGTCTATACGTCTTCGTGTGCACGAGTCTGTCTGATTGAGCTATATGTGATGTCGGTCGTCTGTCCTGTCAATATTAAACGCTTATATATTTGTTCGTCTGATACTTCGACATAGTCCGTCTGTTCGGTTGTTTTAATCAATATGATATAAGCAGGTAGGTAGCAAGATATATTCGCCTACGCTCTTTTTTTTTTACCTTTGTATCTGAAAAAAAAAGTCAATTAACAAATAAATATTTAATGACTTCAACTCTGCCATCCCTATCACCTTGTGCAAAATACTGCGTTACACTATTAATACAAAAATGACTTTCGAGCCACACTAGCTAAGCATATACTGGTACACTGAACGCCCCCTATATTTGTCGCATGGTAGTGTTACAAAGCTCCGAGGAATAACTCTGTATGGGTGACGATATTTACCATGGACGTGTACACATTTCAATTGGTCCCGTGACGGTCTCTACCGGCGCTACATAATAGCTCTAGTGGGCGGTTGTTAACGGTGACAGTTTGGCTTACATTAGGCTGAAGTTTTTTATTGTCACATCAAAGATATAGAAATAACTACATTTGTTTTGAGTTGATGTTATGGATGATACCTATACTGTAAATTGCTTCATTTTGCAAGTATTTATTTTCATGACTTTCGTAAGCTATTCAAGGGAATTTGCGATTAATGGTCCTGGCGGATTACAAATATATACCTGTATATATTGTTATGTAAGTGATATATAAGTTATATTGTTATATAATGATATACATACGTCAATATTGAGCGGATGATTCGGTTATAAGACCTGGACGGAAGTAATGAAGGATTCGTTTGTTTTGGACGGAAGTTATCAGTGATTCGTTGTATTTGTTTTGGACGGAAATTATCAGTGATTCGTTGTATTTGTTTTGGATGGAAGTTATCAGTGGTTCGATGCATTTGTTTTGGACGGAAGTTATTAATGGATTTTTTTGTTTTTCTTGAGAATGTCTTTGATTCGTTGTATTTGGTATGAACGGTTAGGTGTATATGTTTTGGACGGAAGTTGCCAATGTTTCGTAGCAATTGTTTTTGACAGAAGTTATCAGTAGTTGAGTAAAAAGTTGCTTGCATTTCCTGACAGAGGTTAACAATGCTTGGCTGTATTTATTTCGACCGGAAGTTATAAATGGTTTTAATGTTTTGGGCGAATGTTGACAGTGGTGGTATGTAAAGTTTGTATTTGGTGGGTTTGTTCAATCATACATATATGGTTATACACCAATACAATTGATTGTATCAGGCAGGTTTGATTACAAATGTAATATAGCTTCGGACGATAACGACTATTTTGACTTGAATGTCGTACCGTAGAATCTATATAATAAGAGAAAGGAAGTTAGGAGGGGGATCAAACGGGGGTTCTGAGATGTGATTATCATTTCATAAAGTATACTTACAAAGAAAAGTATGTTATCGAAAATGCTCATCAGATCTATTTGTGCCAAGGAATTCTTATAAACCATTTTTTGTGTGTTATATATCCAATATCTCTCTATATATATACAATGTATATAAGGTGTTAATTCCAGTGATATTATAAATATTGAAATGGTATCTTCCTCTTGCCGTGAGATTGTGGATTGTCCCAGCAAAACGTGTAAAATCCGTATGTGATGGCTGTACAATCTGTATGTGATGGCTGTAAAATATGTATGTGATGGCTGTAAAATTTGTACGTGATGGCTGTAAAATCTGTACGTGATGGCTGTACAATCTGTATGTGATGGCTGTAAAATATGTATGTGATGGCTGTAAAATTTTGTACGTATTGGCTGTAAAATATGATGGCTGTAAAATATGTACGTGATGGCTGTAAAGCATTACGTGATGGCTGTAAAATCTGTATGTGATGGCTGTATAATCTGTACGTGATGGCTGTAAATTCTGTACGTGATGGTTGTAAAATATGTACGTGATTGCTATAAAGCATTACGTGATGGCTGTAAAATCTGTACGTAATGGCTGTAAAATCTGTATGTGATGGCTGTTAAATCTGTATGTGATGGGTGTAACTTATGAATGTATGGTAGAACAGTGAATGAATGACTGAAATAATGTGATGTGTGATATTCATATCCATTTTAAAATATCGTTATTAAAATTGTTGATAAAAATACCAGAAATTGAATAGAATTGAATTGTTCTTTATTATCATATTACATTTTTTCATACGACAATAGGACTACTTTTTCAAAATCTGGTCACCATATTGAGCGTTCCTGGGTGTTTGTTACATGCGTCATAACACAATTCGACGTCCTGATTGGCCGTAATGACTTTGATTGGATAAGTTGAAATAACTTGTTTCATAATTGTTGTAAAATAATATATATTTTAATAATTTTGATGCTGAACTTGAGTATTTACAACGTGAAGTATAAGATAAAAATAATAATCTTACGACCATTTCCTTATTCTATCCCGTATCAACCCTCCATCAATATCAGCCCTCGGGCTCCTGGCTCCTCGGACTGATACAGAGGTCTCCGGTTGATGCTTCCTCTAAATACTTAAAGCGGAGAAATCGGGCAATTTTACCGCGATGTTGCCGTAGGCTTGAGCGCATTGACGTACATTCGTTATTTGACGTGTGGGTTTTTATATCTAGTAGATCTTCATGTAGTATTCTGAAGTATATATTAGATCATTGAAAAGCATATGTAGTCTGTAAATTGACCTAGAGATCCGAGCTGATATCATTGCGCGTTAGACGGGTTGGGATATAGATATACGACTTACCCAGCTCATCATCATCAATATTTATTGGACAACGTCGATTGTCTACTGTCGCTCTCTGTCATAACAACTGTCGATCCGTATCTCCGCCACCGTCTCCGCTTCAGTTAGAATTGGTCCCACAGTTGGCGGGACGCAAAAGTAGCATCAATATATATCAACACCCACGGGATTCAGGGGGAATAACTCATAGGTAATGGCAGATATAGGTCCTTGACCTCTGTGATATTGAATTGAGGTATTCTTTATTATCATATTACATTTTTTTTCATACGACAATAGGACTACTTTTTCATAATCTGGTCACCATATTGAGCGTTACTGCGTGTTTTTTGCATGCGTCATAACACAATTCGACGTCCTGATTGGCCGTAATGACTTTGATTGGATTGTAACGGTGAGATGCCTGGCGATACTTGACAGTATAATTAACTTCGAAGCAGACATCATGGCGGTGAAAGTATACTTACACCCGGAGACGGAAACGGATCGTCCGGATGTGATTACTGTAGCGAGTAAAACACGTTTAAAGCCGTGAGCATCTATCATTGATCATTTACGCTATTGTTTATGATGAATCATTTTTTTAAATCAATAGACTTGCTAAATAAAAAATGTTTTTAATTTTCAATCTTTTAGAGACATTTTTAAATCGGGTTTTCAATTTAAATCATTCTCAAAACAAATAACATCATTTGTATTAATGTTATATCGCCATGACAAAAGACAAACACGTGCATTGTTTGTATCCATTTAATTATAAAATGCACTATACAATTTATCAAATGGAGCGTCTACTTTTTAAAACGCTGATATATGACAACCTTGTAATCTAACAACACATGATTTGCAATACAATGTCAATAATGACATTTTACAGCCTTCAGATCGTCCATGCAAAGTTAATTACACCTGTACATCATACATCGAATGATATGGATTTTTGTGAAGCCGAAGTTAAAATTGCACATGCGAACTGAAGATTAGCAGCTGCCATAGCACTGTTGGTTTAAATAATATATTGTGTCACTAATTGCAATGGTAAATACCCGTGAATGTCACTTATCTTGTGTAAAATCCAAAGTTTATACAATTTTCGGATTAATGAAACGGAACGAATGAGTTTTTTGAAAGACGTTTTTTTTTTTCAAATGTACATATTAAAAAAAAGAGCAAAGTCATTATAATTAATTGGGATTGGAACAAAACAAGCTGAAAGCTACACTTTAATTCCAATTTCGTCTTCTCTTGTTTCAATAACATAAATATCATTGTCATATATGCAGACGTCAAGAAGTGTAAAATAAAAACCTATTAAAACTATCGAAATCCCTAGAACAATATGTATAGGACTGTCTCCATATACACGTATAGCATACCCCTACAATTTAAAATATGTTGCAACAGAATACAACCTTAGGCGTTCAGACGAAACGTATTAACGCATCATCTCAAATAAAGGGGCCAAACACGGCCTTTTGGGGGTACCAATCCTCTCCTTCAGTAAAGAAAGTTGCATTTACCTTACATATACTCTGCGTTCTAGTTTTACAATAAAACCAACACTTATTGAAATGTTTTGTTCAAGGGAATTCGCTGCACGCAAGAGAAAACCCAGAAATCAAGGAGATCGGGTAAAAAAACAACCTTATCGGTACCAAATTTTTCTTTTTGTGACCAACGTTCCACGGCATTCTAGTTTTACAACGAACTACTAGGAGGTTTTGTCCAATGAAGTTTTCATACACATATTTCCTGTAGTTTTGCATTGTTTTGTCCATTAAACGCGGAACATAATCTGCATCATCACTACTGACCGCAATAAGCTAATAAACGTTAGCACATTGGTACGAGTGTATGATGTCTATCATCTGACTTTATTACCAATTAGCTCGCTTAGATAGCTGTTGCTGTGGGTAGTGTAAAGTACAAACAAGCTGGCTACTACAAATTGTATAACACGACACAGGTAAAAAAAAAAGACCACACAAGACCACACAGGTAATGATTTGTATCACTGCTGACGTGAACGTATATCTTTAAAGATGTAAAATACGTATCTTCTTTTCAAAAGAGTTATTTTATTATAAACATTTTTTTATCAATGGTAATTTGGACTTGTATTGATTCCGAACACGATAGTAATTCCATTCTTATTAACAGTGTATTTGATGGCACTATGCCTGTATTGTCCTTGTTGAAGGGGAACAAGCTTCTTTGTTTCCCCAAGATTAAGAGAGCACGAGGGCATAGCCCGAGGGAAACATGATTAATCGAAGGGAAACAAAGAATCGTATTTCCCTTCGACAAGGTCAATACATATTATATCACAAACAATTATACAACAGTAAATGTTTTATTTTCCCGTCATGTGATCAGTATAATCCAATCAGAAATACTGTGATGTAGATGAGGCATAACAATGTCAAATGTAATCATATTATTTTGCCTATGAATGGCAGTAAGTTACCTTT
Source organism: Mizuhopecten yessoensis (assembly GCF_002113885.1). NCBI lineage: Eukaryota > Metazoa > Mollusca > Bivalvia > Pectinida > Pectinidae > Mizuhopecten > Mizuhopecten yessoensis. Next base: position 99,843 of record NW_018407994.1, read on the forward strand.
CGCAATGTGAACACGCTACATATAACAATTGATATCACATCAGGTCAATGATGAAAAACAAAGATTGCCGTACGTTCTGTGTATGTGTTAGGATTGATTTAATGGTGAAGTGCATTAGATGGTGAACTGGGTTGATTTTCACAAAACTTCAATTTGTTCTGTGTCACAGAAATATGTCCATCTTTTCCTCCTCCTGGATGACAATTTCATAATTTTTGTAGAAATTCTGTTGTCATCGGCACGAAGAGGCTTGCACATTCATGTAAGCCGTACACAATGGTTTTGTTGTTTTGTATATGCCTAAGTCCACCCCATGTACCCTCGAGTGACTATATCGGACGTATACCGACCAATGGATAAACAATACCCACAGGCCTTGTTTTGCTCTTTACTGATGACACTGTGTTCCTTCGTGCCCCATATGCTACTCCCGTACATAAGAACTGGTTCCACAAAGGATTTAAACAGCTTAGTGTATACCGAATACGTCATCCCATTGGATATGAATTTACTCCTAAAGCGCGACTTGCTGATTTAGAAATTTCAATAACAGCCTTTTTTTGGAGTTAGATTTTCATCTAGCCTTGCTCCGAGATATTTATAACTATCAGAATACTCCAGCACTGATCCAGACAGTTCAAACTGAAATCCTGACTTCCTGATTGAAGGAGGTCGGAAATGCACTATCTTAGTTTTTTCCTTGTTTACCTTTAATTCCCATTTTTGACACCAAGCATCCACAATGGTGAGTAGGTGTTGCAATTTTTCCTCAAACGACGCGATGATAGCGATATCGTCAGCGTATAAAAGTATACTTAAAATAATGCCATTCACGGATAGCCAACATTCTGCAGCATTAATCTGTTGAAAAAATATGTATTTTTATATGGAAACCATGATCACTTGATGATAGGAATCCACTTTATTACAGAATAACATGGACAAAACAGTTGGTGATAAACTGCAGCCCTTTTTGACCCCGGAAGTGATGTCAGACCACGGGGTGAAATCATTGTTTACTTTGACTGTATACATGCTGTGTTTTCATATAAGGATTTTAAAGCACATAAGAACTTTTTTCCAATGCCTAAGTAACTACTTTATCCCATTGTTTTTGTAGATCTTCGTTGTACATAGTTTTTTGTAGATCCTCGGACCAGTCTGGTTTGTACATAGTTTTTTTAGATCCTCGGACCAGTCTGGTTTGTACATAGTTTTTGTAGAACCTCGGACCAGTATGGTTTGTACACAGTTTTTGTAGATCCTCGGACCAGTATGGTTTGTACCTAGTTTTTGTAGATCCTCGGACCAGTATGGTTTGTACCTAGTTTTTGTAGATCCTCGGACCAGTATGGTCTGTACATAGTTTTTGTAGATCCTCTGACCAGTATGGTTTGTACATAGATTTTGTAGATCCTCGGACCAGGATGGTTTGTACATAGTTTTTGTAGATCCTCGGACCAGGATGGTTTGTACATAGTTTTTGTAGATCCTCGGACCAGGATGGTTTGTACATAGTTTTTGTAGATCCTCGGACCAGCATTTTTTGTACATAGTTTTTGTAGATCCTCGGACCAGCATTTTTTGTACATAGTTTTTGTAGATCCTCGGACCAGAATGGTTTGTACATTGTTTGCCGTCGTTAGTTTGTTTGCTCCACGACCCCGACATTTTACACGTTATACATGCTGTGTTTTCATATAAGGATTTTAAAGCACATAAGAAATTATTTCCAATGCCTAAGTAACTACTTTATCCCATTGTTTTTGTAGATCTTCGTTGTACATAGTTTTTTGTAGATCCTCGGACCAGTCTGGTTTGTACAGAGTTTTTGTAGATCCTCTGACCAGTATGGTTTGTCCATAGTTTTTGTAGATCCTCGGACCAGTCTGGGTTGTACAAAGTTTTTGTAGATCCTCGGACCAGTATGGTTTGTACATAGTTTTTGTAGATCCTCGGACCAGTATGGTTTGTACATTGTTTGCCGTCGTTAGTTTGTTTGCTCCACGACCCCGACATTTTACACGTGGTCGTTTGTTATCCATTTCTATATGAATCAGTGTTTCAAAGTCATCGTACGCTTGTTGCACGTTGTCGGTTACTTGTATGGAATGTTCGATCCGATTAATGGCATCACGCACCAGCTCACGTATATTTTCATTTCGTGGGAAGTCTTTACAAATATTCCCTAGTTATAACACAGGGGTGGACTCCTGGTACGGTCGACCTGATCAGAACCGATATTCACCTCGGTCTCGACTTATTGTTTAGATCATGTTCGTAAATCGTTAATAGATCTTTCAAAGTTAATGATTGTACCTGTTTTAAACACAAAGGTAGTATCTCTAAAAAGATCAGACAATGGACTTAGTACAAATGAAGATTAATGAAATTAATGAAATTAGTACAACACATACAATTTTTTTTTTTCAATTAAGATATATATGTATATTTAAATACCAATCGTGATATAAAATCGAAAATGAATCATCATGTCGATAAAAGGTACGTGTTACGTGTACATTATTTCATTTATCATCAAGTCTACATTCCCCGGCTGTCGCAGTGAAGATTGAAATGATAATACGCTTATGTCACCTCATGTACAAATGTGTGAACTACAGTGACGTGTGTAGATACACATCCTATATTTTTAAGGACCATATTCTTTATAGATAAATCCTTTGTTGATAAATTTCAAATTCAAAATACGTGTATTTGATTTAGGTTTTATGTTTTTCAATAAATGCATGTAAATAAATAGATGAGATTCACGGTGTTATAAATACAACTGCACCTGTATAACGCCATGTAATATCAAATTGTATTATTATGTTATTGGACGCTGTTTTACGACCTTATGTTTTAGCACTGAAATGTAAGCATAAAGATTTAATCAGTATTTATGTGAACGAAACAGCCCTGACGCAGCTTTAGATGTCTGTGATACGTGTTTTAAATCCGGATTTACGATCCGCCAAGCTGTTCTACAATTAGGTCGAACCAGCAGTGGAGAACTGATAAACCAATATCTATGACATAAACATTTCCATAACTTTGACATAAAACGAACTTCTAATAAAGTGGAACAGCAATAACGACCGAGACTAGTTTTTACGTGCACACGATTCTCTGAAAAACGAATAACATCGCTTCACTTGTTTTAAGTGTTACATATAGTAGTCGAAACGCTACCCGGCATTGGTTTTACTCGGCACATTGACTCGAAATATAAAACACTTTATAATTGTAGAGTTCAAATGAAATACTGAACAAGGTAAATATAGAGTTTACCTGTATGTACCATATAGAAGTGTTCACAGTGTAGGGTTGAAATAAAATATTGCAGAAACTAACAATATAGACAAAACGACAATGGTGAGGTGGAGGGTTTTACGTACTTGGCAATGCCGACTGCAATGAACAAGCCTAAGTCTCCCACTGAGGTTAATGGTATATATCACGGTACTAAGGGAATCAAACGCGAACGGACCCTGACATTTACATCTGTAACAAAAGGCGATCGGCCAATGAGAAGCATCCGTATTTATAGAATGTGTTATGTATTGATCCAAGGAGAAAGACAAGGGCTATATTTGGTATTGTTCTCTTTTCCTTTTTTTCTGGATATATTTTTTTTCTTCCCGCGAAAGTTTCCAGAGCCGTACGGTAGTAACATGTACCCTACCCTTTACTTTGTATTTATTATGAAGTCAGCATGCAGCCGTCGATGTCTTTGAAACCAGTCTTGAACCTCAATATCGTCATTTCAATGGGGAATAACTATGCGCCTTTTTTTAACCGACCCGTATTAATGTACACAACTGTTGTTGGTCCCGGAAATGATGCAGCGCGGCTCCAGAGGTTAGAGACGGCAAAGAATACGACTTCCAGAAGCCTTGTTTGAGATGCACTCTGAAATACAAAACGGAAGTGTTTCTGAAACCTTTTGCTAAATGGTGAGTTTGGGTTCCGAGTAACAAAATACTAGTAAGGAAGAAAAAATATGAAACTTCCCTGATAGCCTAACCTCAAATTAAGATGTACTGACACTATCTTCTTCTTGAATAAAACTGTCTTTAACTTATTCATCCCAGAACTTACAGTAAGGTATTCCTTTCATAAATTTGCCAGTGTAGGAATTTTGTTGTGGGCCCATCATTTTTCTTCAAAATTAAAAAGGACGGGGGCAGTTTGGTAATCGAATATGACGAAAAATGTATACTATGATCATTGGGAAACTGGTGATAAGACATATTTCTATAAAGAAAATCATTTAATGCTGTGCTTGCTGTTTTACACGCTCCGCACCGCCGCGCACCGCCGCGCACCGCCGCGCACCGCCCCGCCCNCCCCCTCCCGCCTCGCCCCCTATCATCATTGAACCAAACGAAAAAAAAACGAAACCTACGTTGTACTTCATTCACTGACATCAGCCCTAACGGAATACCTTAAGATACAAGGACAAACAGACTACTCTTTATCGTATTCCTATCACAAATCTACATGCAGTGTATATAGCAACAATAATTTCACGATTACAGTAGCCAGGAATACTTCAGTGTTTATTTAAAACTGTTTTTTGGTCTATGGTTGTAACCGACATTTGACCAGAGATATCCTTACGGAGGTGCCACATGTGGTAAATACCGTACCGCGTGGTGCCACATAAGGTGTTAACTTATCACGAGTTCCACATGTGGTAGATACAGTGACGCGGGTGCTACATGTGGTAGATACAGTGTCGCGGGTGCCACATTTGGTAAATATCGTCCCGCGTGGTGCCACATGTGGTAAATATCGTACCGCGTGGTGCCACATGTGGTAAATATCGTACCGCGTGGTGCCACACGTGGTAAATATCGTGACGCGGATGCCACGTGCGGCAGACACCTTAACGCGAGTTATATATGTGGTGTAAACCGTGACGTGGCACCAACTATACAGGTGCCACATGCGGTAACGGTTGCTGTTTGTGTTCTTTCTGATTAAGTTTCCGGTGTTTCCTTTGTGTGTTGTCGTTGTGAAAGTTGATATAAGATACATTATTTCTGCCGTTTTTAAAACAGAGATCATTGACTTTTTTCGTGCCAGCTGTGTGATCCTGCTGGTTTTTAATGCAGTATTTATATTCAGCGATGCTCGGTATAAACTTCTCTGCTGTCGTCACTATATGCCAACTACATGTTCATGTTTTATATTTACACAGAAAGCAATTCATTGATTTAAAAATGGCATTCTTACACTTTTTTTGTATATTTAAAATAAAATATTTTCATTTCCGTTGTAAATTCTTTAAATAAATCTTCCAACTAAAGTGTTTTTATGAAAGCACAACACTACCAACCCATTTCACAAGACACCTTATTCCAATCGGAAACAGTGGGGGCCATTTCCGTCATTCTGTCGGGGTAATTGGAGACCAATGATGACGTGATGTCAACTTCAAACTTTTATTGAAATTCATGAATATTGTCAAATTGGCTTTTGCTTGTTACAGAAATTGTAACCACAGAAAAAAAACTTGTTTCCGCAAAAAATGTCTGTCGCACCATTTGCAGAAAGGTTATTTTCAATCATATCACGAACCAAAATAAACCACATCAAACATAAAATTGGATTTCCTTTGTCATTTTGAATGCAAATATTCATTGTACATTGTTAGATGAGGATTATAATGCTTAATTAACAGTCTTGATGAAATACAATTTTTTAGCTTGATGCGCTACCACTTATCATGGACTATATATAGATCACCAAAAGAACCTATTTCAAGCCTTAATATGTGTACTGAACAGCATTGCTTTTATAATACTCATGTCGGTGTACAGTTTAAAACAAATTGACCATGAAGCAAACAAAAAGAATATGTAAAGGACTTCCGTTCATACCAGCATGAACAGTGAAAATTATCTGTTCATTCCGTGTATGGACGTCTAAGTTTGTTTGATTGTTTGTTAGAAGAGTTTATAGTCTACACTACACTGGCTGGTGCCGGTGTTCGGTCGACTTGAATTGGTAAGCGCCAGCTTACCGGGGCCTCGGAGATTCAAAATGTCCTAGCCCATCCAGGTCACGCTCTAAGGACAGACAGCTCCTCAGATGCGGATAGGCTGTCACAGCTACTGCGGTCACACGTCCGGGAACACATCCTTTCTGTAGCCTCACTTCCCTCCTATGATGGACGTCAATTTGTCCTTTTGGTTTATATAGTGAGCGTTCAACACATGCGTATTGATCACTTCCTCCTGAATCTGTGTAAAGAGCATTGCATCAAAGCTTTACAGGAAAAACGTCAATAATATTCATGTAGTTGATAGCCAACGTCACATATTTAAACTTTGCGATATTAATTTCTAAATTTTACAGTTCTGCAAAATTACCGAATAACAATCACCATTTTATGTGCGATTCATACGATGTGTGTTTACTGTGAATTGCTTATGAGGCGACTGTTCGGCATCAACCCTACTTCGGTAGTGATGTCAACATCGCGTGCGCAGAACGCGCCGCAAATGACATAGATTTCCGAAAAAGTTTATGAATTTTCAATAAAAATGAGACAGCTAGCGGTAAAATTTGGAAGATTTATCGTCTGCGGGGTCATAAGATGAGAGTTTCTTGAAGACTTGTGGGAGCGAAAACGTTCAATTTCAATTCTTAGACATTTAAATCTGCAATTTAAAAAGACTTTTAAAAATAGGGAAGTTATAAACTAGACTCAGACTTTTAATTACAGTACTAAAATGTGATATGCAATGCAGCTTCCATCCATAAAATACGTTTTTTGTTGTTAATACATTTTATGAAGGTCTTAGCTCTCGTATATAACATACAGTTTATGAAGGTCTTAGCTCTCGTATATAACATACAGTTTATGCAACCTTTGTTGTGTGTTTGTTTTGGGGGGTTCTGATGTGTAAGTGGAGGACCGCAAATGCGGAATACAATAAAAAGACGAACAGTTTAACCCAAGTCCAAACGCACAATGTACCACTTACAACAACAGTTCGTTTTGACCACGAAAGTTGGCACCTGTGTTTCCCCTTATACTCAGTTATGTGGTAAACCACAACATACCACGGACACCTTTTGATAGTTATGATTAATTTTCTATTCTTATTTATGTGTAAGCTGTTATATGTGTTTATGAAATTGTATTTAATTATTTTGCCTGATTTATTTGTTACACTGATTCTGTACATTTTGAAAGTACTCTACCAGGATGCATGTCATGAAATCTGTATAATTTGTAATTTATTCAAATGCGGATCGATTTCTCAGTTTACAAGTTTAATTTTCTAGGTAACACCCCTCCCCTCCATCACCCCACCCCCTCCCACCCCACAGTTCCTTCCTTCCTCAACCTATCTTTTTCCCTTTCCCCAAAAACATATACACTATTTTTACAATGTGTATTGAGGAGAGGACTCTATTAAGTTGTAATAACTTGTTGTCCGATCCATTTGTATATTTGTACAGTAAAATATGTTTAAACTTAAACACCTGGGCCTGTATTGGTGAAAGTGTGCTCATGCTTAAGCATAGATTCTGTGCTCAAACCAATTTTCTCGCATCTCGCTTTAATCATATAAAACAATCAAATAGTCAAAAGTAAACACTGAAACAAGTAAATTGGCTTGAAGTCTTTTAAAAAAAATATCCAAATTATTGAAAAATAAGATTTTGTATCAATTTATAGCTAGAACAAAAAATTTGGCTTGAACACAAAATCCATGCTTGAGCATGAGAATGGTGCCACGAGCCCTGTTTTCGGGATTTTTACTTTAATCTTACGACATTAAAACGACAATTGAAAAATGGCGATGGAACATTAAAAATGAATATCCTCAACGCCTTTTATTTAATTCTGTCTGCTTAACATTCGCGCGAGATTTCAACTTTCAATTTGATTAATAGTAAAGTACATGTAAAGTGTTCCTACGCCAATTACCCGTGGGCAAAGGACATGCCGATGTCAGCAAAACAAACATACAGAGGAACTCATTATCACGAATGTATGGTAATACTGTTTTGTGTTGGCAAACACGAACATTTTAGTAAGTAATCTACTATTAAAGAAATAGTTACCCTTTTAAAAAAAAAAATTCATAACACAATAAATAAGCCTTGAAAATCCGACATATCTTCAAAATTACGATACAGTTGTATAGACAAAGTGACTTTTTTGGAGATGGATCAAGTTTCATCAAGGAAAAGTGCTTCATTTCTGCTTCTATTTTCAAGTTTAAAATGCAATTAGATCCATTTGAAATATGACAAAACCACGATATATCAAATGAAAAGATAAACAAAACACATCTTGACATTTTCCATTAGAGATACCATTAAAATGTAGACACAATTTTGTGTCCATTTGCACGTTTAAAAAGGGAATTTTAATTTATCTTGCTTTGAAAATAGTATTTATTTGCAAGTCTGAATCACGACTTAGGTTTCCAAAACCCAGACAGCCATATAGTTCTTTGCCCAATAATTTTTATACAGAATTTAATTCGTAAACGTGCGATATGGCGCTGTAAATGGTTTCTTGTCTGATATCTCGGTAATATTTGGAGCTGGGAAATGGCACGAGAATGTTTCTATATCAGTGATGATGGCGAAATCAATTGAAGTTCTTCAAATGGAAGGAAGAAGACCAAGAAATGCGGACGTTTGGCACGCGACGTCGGAATGCAATGCACGTGTTTTTTTCTCGTTATGAGCGGCACCTTCGCAACCCTTAGCGTGTCTGTGAACAAAACAAATGTATTCTCGAGACCTTATTCCCTCTCCTTGTCTCGCCCTTTTCCTCCTCTGTTTCCCTCCTTTCTCCATCAATGGCAAACATTTTTACAAGGGAGTCTCACCGCATGAATATTCATTTCACGCCTAACTGTAAACCCAATCTTAAAGAAATGAATTGCAATTTTAAAACAATTTACCATGCCATGAAAAAAATTACTGAGTGAGTCAGGTTTGATTGCCCTAGACATAACCATAATACTAAGTAGTTAAACATATAAATAGGCGCATTCCAAGAAAACCACAACATGTCCCGAACGTCGAAAACGTTTAATATTGTTTTGGGTATTTTCCCCCCAAACACTTGTCCATGTATTTACAGACATCCACACATCTGTTTAAGTTGATAGTTCTCCTACACATAAGTTGTTGTATATATTGCTTGTTTATTTGCTTCCGTTTCACATTAATTGTTTCCCTGTTTTGGCTCTATATAAATCAGTATAATTATGTCCACTTAAAAGCGAACGTTTCGGAATTACGACCAAAACACATCACAGTTACTTAACGGATGTTAAATATTAGACGGTCTGGTTTACGGAAATGAATTAATGTTTATCGCCTTAGAAGAAATGGTAATATCTCTTCCGTTCCTAATTACTATCTCAACAGTGGAACTTAACCAAGGCAACTCTTAAAACAAAATATCTGCTCCCTAAAGTAACATTAATTCAAACTAGGCTGAAGCCTGTAAGTAAGCAGACGAAACAGAATTGTTATGATGTCATCAGAGATATTGAAATCTAGCACTCAAAATCAAGACATCATGAACTCTTACTAAAAACGGAGTCGAAACCGGGTCATCCGGAAAGGTAAGCGTTAATGATGTTGCATTACGTGCTTTTATATATAAAAAAAAAAATGAGATCTCTATAGCTCTTGGAGGGGTTTCGCTCAACGCCCTCCCTCCACCCCCATACCAATAAATATCCTCTTCACAGAATTCTAGACCCGCGCCTGATTTGTGACCCGTCATTACGTGTGAAAACCATATGTATTCATTTCCTAGTAACTCTGTATTAGTGACGTGATCCGAGACCAGAGTATTCTGACATCCTGTAAACATCGAATTCTGAATATTGGGACATTTTGTGTAATCCAACAGAATGATGTAATACATGTACCGTTTCTTATGAAAATTGCACAAATAAGACCTGTGTTTTCCGACATCCTGTCAAACCTGACCAATATACTGTTCCTCACAGGGTGTTGGATTAGACAGTTTTCACTGCATCCACGGTCGAGTAACGATAATCTGGACACTTTTGTTCTCAACATCGTAAAACGACTGGGGCATTTTAATGAGAACAATCCATCATCAGACAGCCCTCATACGTACACGTGTCTGCCGACGAGAATACCTCCAACGACTGGATCAGGCGTAAATGACCAATTGTATACGATTACAAACAAGGGTTATTGTGATCGTTATATGTAGAACTGTAAATATTGATCTGATGTCAAACAAATGCATGATGATTGCAACATGTCTTGCCATACAAATTATGTAATTCTGTTTGTAGGTAACAAGACTTCTACATGGTACTGACCAACTTCAACAATTTGAAGATTAATGTCAGAGGAGGGAAGAGGAAAGGTTTTGACAGGAGGAGTTTAGTTTGTTTTTGCCAAGTGACGGTATAGAGGCTTGATTTGAATAGGTAGCGTTAGATACTTTGTTTTAGATTTCTGGAATTAAAAGTGTTTAACTCGGTCAAGATATGATACCTTGATCAAACGTTACAGTTCTACAACAAGTTGACATAAAAATTGGAAATGAGTGTTACATAGACCTCTGTAATATATAGATGGATGGAACGAACGACAACTCTGACGTCGGCTGAGCACATAAATCGTGTGTAAACAAGTCAAACTGCTGAATAGCACCGCCATGCTGATTACCATTTAACACTTGGCTAAAGAGCAATGTAAACATAGCGAATACCTTTATTGGTTGTCAAATACCTCAACACAAACAGATAGCAGACGTTACTTCCATCGCCTCGCATTCACTTCAACACGTGATTGAGCGAACAGCTGGCCGACATGGCACGTGCAAGGTCGATTCCTGTGAGGAATGCGCACTCTTTAGGCGGCGGAAGGATATATCCTATACACTTAGGTTTGTGATAAAACAAGACATTCATCGCGTATAAATCAGAGTTACAGCGACACCTGCTGGCCAATACATTCCTAACATTCATTCAGTTTTCTGTTCAGTAAAGATTTATGTCAGCAATTCCTTCAAGTATTATCGGATGTTATAACTTGTAAATTAAATAAGCTGCCGCTTGCCACGTTAATAAATCAAGAGCTTTGCTGTTGCTCTTAAACAAAAACGAGAACTATCTCTTTCAAATGACAGGTGCAGCCTAATTATGACTGTTAAATAATTGCATATACATCTAATTGAACTTGATAAGTATTTTAGGAAAATGATAGCGTATTAATTGCAAATTGTAAAACTCTGTTACAACATGTGTAATCCCAGGTAGAGATTAAACATGGGTGACTATTGCAATATTTCTACAAACAAAAACGGTTTATGAAATTATTTTGCTATATTCAATTTCGACCCAAACAAACAAATGAAGAACATGACGAATAAAACTAATTGAAACGAAAGTTATTAATGCACTGAAATATTACGAGATTCGATGACAAACACATTTTGAAGTAATAAATACAGTTTAATCGATTGTAAAACAACGTAAAACATGGTTGTAGAAATAAAAATAAAAAAACAGTTCTTAATTGTGTCAAGCGAGTTCTCTTAATCACGGGTTTATAATAGTTAGTTATCGATCAGGGCTCAGACGTTCAGAATGTGATTAGTTTAATCTCTATTTAAAAATTGTATTTTAACGATGCAAAAAACATCGCACTAATCACTCATTTAAGTTACATTTTGTATTCATCTTTTGTCAACTGGGGCGCACTTTTGTATACATGTTTTAAGTAATTGAATATGAGGGTATTATAACGTTAAGAGTGGCATTGTGATTCGAAATAACCTCAGTACTTTGATTCGGATACCTCTTTGTTGTTGATATACATAACTCTCCGTTTAATATTGGATGAATTGAACTCCTTAAGCTTCTTAATGTTTCAAATTTCTCTGGTGTACTGTAAAATATGTGAATGAAATATGCAGAGTTGATCATGAAAATCGCCTTTTTTTAAATTTCAATTACATTGTATTTGTGATGTATTTTCACATATAATGGGCTGTGATAGCGATTTACATTTTTATCATGTCACAGTTTGCAACTTCCTTTGATATGAACTTCCTTAAGACCGTGTTAGTACAAAAAGGTCGGAAAGGGTTCAAGGGTAAAAGACGTAATGTTAATATCAGAGTTTAATTATTGTTCTTGCCAGCAAAGCTATGTTTCTACGTGCAAAAGAATGGAAAATATGTCATCAGCAAATATAATCGGTACAGTGTCAGTAATACCACAGCCTTCAGTGAGCCCTTTGACAACCATTCAAACGAACCGAAATCCTTGTGACAAGGATCGGGGACCAATGGTCGCCTAAAGATGAACGTTGAAGTTCGCCAGCTAAACAGCAGTTACTCCTGCGTGCTCATGGTCATAAACGTGTTTCCTGCGTATATCTGGGTGAGACTGTTGAGGAACAAGAACAGGAAATCTGTTACAAATGTCTCCAAGACAGTTTGAACAAAAGAATACACACTAGATGCATCAGCCTTGATCTATGACAGGATTCAGATCCAAGGAAGGCAACACTGTCTTGAATGAGCACCATATTCAGAATAGCAATGTTCAAAACGAAACAAAGACTATCGTAGTGGAACGTGTCATAAAAGGTCCAACATGTATAGATATTTCACATACGGAAGGAACTATTTAGTTCGTGAAAAAAAATCCTTCTTCATCTAGAGACACTTTTGGATGACTTTTGCGAAATAAAAACGGGTTTACAAAAATTAATGGAAGGTCCGTACACTTTTCTGTTTTGAAGTTAAGGACAGTGTTTTATTGTCATATCTTATGAAACCTATTCACGCGAAACACGACGACAGATGGACTGGAAGATAATGTATTATTCATAGCTCAAAAAGATGTCATGGAGGCTCACCATAATGTTAAAGGACTGCAAGTGTGGCGAGATTATAGGGACTTACTATCAGCTGTTTGCTGCAGTGTGATTTATTATTTATCTTTTTATGTAAAAAGATTTTATTCACTTTTTTTTTTTTTTTTTTAATCTATCAATACATTATTTAGGTGGACTCACATGTGTGAGACTTACGTCAATCTCTCTTAGTCATCGACAATGTAAGCATGTCAATACGTTATAAATAAACTACCACGCCATCACTTCTTCCCTACTTCATCACTTCTTCCCTACCTCATCACTTCATTCCAACTTTATCACCCCATTCCAACGTTACCACTTCATTCCAACGTTATCACTTCATTCCAACGTTACCACTTCATTCCAACGTTACCACTTCATTCCAACGTTATCACTCCATTCCAACGTTATCACTCCATTTCAAAATTATCACCGTTATCACTCCATTCCAACGTTATCACTCCATTCCAACGTTATCACTCCATTCCAACGCTACCACTTCATTCCAACGTTATCACTCCATTCCAACGTTACCACTTCATTCCAACGTTATCACTAGATTCCAACGTTATCACTCCATTCCAACGCTACCACTTCATTCCAACGTTATCACTCCATTCCAACGCTACCACTTCATTCCAACGTTACCACTTCATTCCAACGTTATCACTCCATTCCAACGTTATCACTTCATTCCAACGTTATCACTCGATTCCAACGTTATCACTCCATTCCAACGTTATCACTCGATTCCGACGTTATCACTTCATTCCAACGTTATCACTCCATTCCGACGTTATCACTCCATTCCAACGTTATCACTCGATTCCAACGTTATCACTCCATTCCAACGTTATCACTCGATGCCGACGTTATCACTTCATTCCAACGTTATCACTCCATTCCGACGTTATCACTCCATTCAAACGTTACAACTCCATTCCAACGTTATCACTCGATTCCGACGTTATCACTTCATTCCAACGTTACCACTCCATTCCAACGTTATCACTCGATTCCGACGTTATCACTTCATTCCAACGTTATCACTCCATTCCGACGTTTTCACTCCATTCCAACGTTACCGCTCCATTCCAACGTTATCACTCCATTCCGACGTTATCACTCCATTCAAACGTTACAACTCCATTCGAACGTTATCACTCGATTCCGACGTTATCACTCCATTCCAACGTTACAACTCCATTCAAACGTAATCACTCCATTCCGACGTTATCACTTCATTCCAACGTTATCACTCCATTCCGACGTAATCACTACATTCCAACGTTATCACTCGATTCCGACGTTATCACTTCATTCCAACGTTATCACTCGATTCCAACGTTATCACTCCATTTCAACGTTATCACTCGATTCCGACGTTATCACTCCATTCCAACGTTACAACTCCATTCCAACGTTATCACTCCATTCCGACGTTATCACTTCATTCCAACGTTATCACTCCATTCCAACATTACCACTCCATTCCAACGTTATCACTCCATTCCAACGTTACCACTCCATTCTGACGTTACCACTTCATTCCAACGTTATCACTCCAGTCCAACGTTACCACTCCATTCCGACGTTATCACTTCATTCCAACTGTATCACTCCATTCCGACGTTATCACTCCATTCCAACGTTATCACTCCATTCCAACGTTATCACTCCATTCCAACGTTATCACTCCATTCCAACGTTACCAATTCATTCCAACGTTACCACTTCATTCCAACGTTACCACTTCATTCGAACGTTACCACTTTATTCCAACGTTACCACTTCATTCGAACGTTACCACTTCATTCCAAAGTTATCACTCCATTCCAACGTTATCATTCAATTTCAACGTTATCAATCTATTCCAACGTTATCACTCCATTCCAACGTTATCACTCCATTTCAACGTTATCAATCTCTTCCGACGTTATCACTCTATTCCAACGTTATCACTCAATTACAACGTTACCACTCCATTCCAACGTTACCACTTCATTCCAAAGTTTTCACTCCATTCCAAGGTCATAACACCATCCCAACCTCACCGCTTCATTTCAACGTCATCACTTTATGCGAACGGCAACACTTCATCGGAACATCATCACTTAATTCCAACGTCATCGCTTCATCCCAACCACACCGCTTTTTCCCCAACCTCAACACTTCATCCCAACGTTATCACTTCATTCCATTGTTATCGTTTAATATCAACATCAACGCTTCATCCAAACGTCACCGCTTTATTCCGTCGTTACCGATTCATTTCAACGTCACCGTTTTATTCCAAAGTCACTGCTTCATCCCAACGTCATCGCTTAATTCCAACGTCATCACTTTAGTCAAACGTCACCGCTTCATCCCAACGTCACTGCTTCATTACAACGTTACCACTTCATTCCAACGTTACCATTTCATTCCAACGTTATCACTCCATTCCAACGTTATCACTCGATTCCAACGTTATCACTCGATTCAAACGTTATCACTTGAGTCCAACGTTACCACTTTATTCCAACGTTATCACTCCATTCCAACATTATCACTCCATTCCAACGTTAACACTCCACTCCAACGATATCACTTCATTCCAACGTTACCACTTCTTTCCAACGTTATCACTCCATTCCAACGTTATCACCGTTATCACTCCATTCTAACGTTATCACTCCATTCCAACGTTGTCACTCCATTCCAACGTTATCACTCCATTCCAACGTTATCACTCAATTACAACGTTACCACTCAATTCCAACGTTACCACTTCATTCCAAAGTTTTCACTCCATTCCTCGGTCATAACACCATCCCAACCTCAACGCTTCATTTCAACGTCATCACTTTATGCCAACGGCAACGCTTCATCGGAACATCATCACTTAATTCAATCGTCATCGCTTCATCCCAACCACACCGCTTTTTCCCCAACCACAACACTTCATCCCAACGTTATCACTTCATTCCATCGTTACCGTTTAATCTCAACATCAACGCTTCATCCCAACGTCGCCGCTTCATTCCGTCGTTACCGATTCATTCCAACGTCACCGTTTTATTCCAACGTCACTGCTTCATCCCAACGTCATCGCTTAATTCCAACGTCATCACTTCAGTCAAACGTCACCGCTTCATCCCAACGTCACTGCTGCATTCCAACGTCATCGCTTCATTCCAACGTCATCGCTTCATTCCAACGTCACTGCTTCATCTCAACGACAACGCTTCATTCCAACGTCATTACTTCATTCAAACGTCACCGTTTCATCCCAACGTCACCGTTTCATCCCAACGTCAATACTTAATTCCAACGTCACCGCTACATCCCAACGTCACCGCTTCATTCCAACGTCATCACTTCATTCCAACGTCACCGTTTCATCCCATCGACATCACTTCATTCCAACGACACCGTTTCATCCCAACTCTTACCGCTTCATCCCAACGTCACTGCCTCACCAAACGTCACCGCTTCATTCTAACGTCATAACTTCATTTAAACGTCACCGCTTCATCCCAACGACACCACTTCATGCCAACGTCATCGGTTCATCCAAACGTCATCGCTTCATCCAAAATCTTACCGCTTCATCCAACGTCACCGCTTCATCCAAACCTCATCATTTCAACACCATTACATCATTTCTTGATTATCCTATCACTTTCCGTCGTCGTATCAGTAATAAAAATTCTTACCACTGAAAGACTGCATATGCCCTCTGTAAAGCAGCAATACACTTGCTAATGGGATATTCATGAGTTATCCTACTGTGTGTTTCAGGGTTTGTCGTTAGAACAGTTGCGGTTGCCTCTCGATTTTATCCGCGTGCTCACGATGAGAAAATTGTTAGAGCGACAAACCATGACAACATTGTGTGATAAACTATTTATCATCTATATACTACTACCTTATATGGTTCTCCATTCATAAAATAGTCAACTTTACACCATATTTTTCCAAATGACTTATAGCTATAGGCTCAATGCTCGATCCTCGGTCCGTGGCAAACGTTAACAATTAGAGATTTGCGTGGGGGATTACCTTAAAAGTATGTAGATTTTTATTTTAAAACAAGTTTATCGTCATTGGCTTCCCTATATGCACATATACGCTGAACATGGTGCTATTGTCCCACAATGATGTTTTGTAGCCCTATATCTATTTGTTTATGACGGACTATTTTCTTAGACGGATCACTTTTGTGTGGATACTTATTCCGGTTCAGGACGTCAACGGGCGCGAGCGGACGTAATACGTCCCCAAATGGGAAAATCCGTTCTCAAGTTCTTCTTGAATATTCTCATACTGACTACCCATAATAATGAACTACTTATGCTACTAGTAGGTGGTTATATAGTGGTATATAGTGTTATGTAGTGGTTTATAGTGGTATATAATGGTATATAGTGGTATATAGTTATATGTAGTGGTATATAGTGGTATATAATGGTATATAGTGGTATATAATGGTATGTTATGGTATGTAGTGGTATGTAATGGTATGTAGTGGTATATAGTGGTATATAATGGTATGTAATGGTATATAGTGGTATATAATGGTATATAGTAGTATATAGTGGTATATAGTGGTTTATAGTGGTATATAATGGTATATAGTGGTATATAATGGTATGTAATGGTATATTATGGTATATAGTGGTATATAATGGTATATAGTAGTATATAGTGGTATATAGTGGTTTATAGTGGTATATAATGGTATATAGTGGTATATAGTGGTATATAGTGGTATGTAACTTAGTATAGTGGTATATAGATGAGAAATGTATTTTAACATTTCCCGTATCTAATGACGTAGCCGATTATTGATTGTATAACACGCACGCTCTTAACGAGAAATTGTCTCCCCTCAATTTCCAAATATAAGTAGTTTTTTTAGTATTAAAAGTGAACACTCTTTCATTCTATCTATTCCTAACTTTATTACCTATAAACCACATCTGTTTCAGTACCAAATGAAACTAGGTTTTAGAAAACAATTTAACATTCGCTGTCAAAATAATACAACACCTGTTTATCGGCACGTGTACACGTGGTACAATCCTCCTATCTACATATGTAATGGGTTTTATTTGAAAATACTAAAATTCCAACGCGGATTATATTAGCTAATTATGGACGGAGTTCACATAAAACTGGTTAATTGTTATTGCCATAAAGACGGCGAGGATTGTAATGAATGTCGACGGCTTTGAAGAAGCTTCTTATAGGCCGTCAATTAAGCGTATATATTCCACCATGAACCCAGTATCGTCTGTCACAGACATTTTTGATGACGTCATGAAGCACGTACATTTCACGATAATCCGTGAGATCAAACGGACTGTTGGCGTATCCAACGTCTGGGAAATGAGAAATCTGCCAAAAACAAATAGATAGAATTTTCAATCGACTTTCTATTATCCAGTAAGCTTTTTAAATGCCTTCTATGATGTCATATTAAATCTAATTATCTATGTGTATACACCGCACTCCCTGATGACTTTAAGTAGATCGATATCAGTGTTTCATTTACTCATTCGCCCCTAAAACTTCATAATGAACTATTCCAACCTTTGAATTGGAAGAGCTCAAATGAGTCTTCAGGGGTGAACGAGTTAAAAGATACACTAATATGCAAAGACACACACACACACACACACACACACACACACACACAAACACACACACACACACACACACACACACACACACGCCAATTCGCTTACCTAATCTAAGAGCTTACGCTTTGATGAAGAATGCTCGACAAGGCATGGCTACCTAACAATGTTAAAAGCCCACACTCTCTTGGACATCTTTTGCATGGCTACTACTGGTAATTTTTCAAATTGCAGGGAACGCGTGGTCAAAAATAGAAAATTTGATTTCTTATGAAATCTCGGATAGCCTCTCAGTCATTATAAATATAAAAAGACAGAAATAAAGGCCCAGAGAATTGTTGTTCTACATTTTCTTATAACTTTTGGATTTTCCTTATAATACTCTACTCTTTATCATCGAAAAATACTGCCGATAATTTGATCTTTTTGAACTATAAATAAGTATCGAATTATTAAAATGATCTCATTGTTATTACAACGAGGCACAATTGGAATGATACATGTATCACATCAGTGTAATGTAGCAGTATCCAAGGCAAAGGGTATACGTATCGCTGCATCAGTTGTAATCACGAAGAAGAGTTCCACTCTGAGTTTGTTTTTTAATTGGAGTAATCTCCCCTTGACATAGAAAATGAAGCAACTACAAGTAGCTTTTCTTGATTAGAGTAACTTACCCTGCCAAGGTAGATATCTTTCAATGTTCATTGTTTATTCATATACTTTGCGGTCCATACATTTGGCACTCATTCCGATGCTGTGCAATATAATTCCTAGATGGCATCAAAAGGTCCGAGTTCGACCATGCAGTTTTTCCTGGGGTTTTTTCTATTGCCAAACATTAAAATTGTGTACTTCTGTAAAATTCATCGCAACGTGTGATTTTGTTTTCTTTGAAACATTTTCAAATGAGCAATTCACGTTAGTGACAATGGTACTATCACAATTTAACTTGTTGGAACGCGATTCCCTTATCTTAAGGTTTGGATGCAACCTTGAGGCTTGAAGACTGGTTGGTCCTTCTCCTTCAATCTACATTAATTTATCATTATGGAAATTTGGAGATAAAGATCATCGAAATTCAAAAGTGCACTAGCCTACACATCACAGATTTCTGAGTACATATACATAATTTATTTCGAAAAGTAAAATTAAAAAAGGAGATAAACTCAAAAAAAATCACTCTCTTTGAAAGCTGCATTAATTTTACATTATGAAGATATCAATTAAATATCCGGCTTCGTAGATTGTTTATAATGTGATTTCATTCTGAGGAGATAAAACGAGTGAGTCGTTTGGTTTGAAATATACATTTATAAAACATTTGAATAAAAATATGAAAATGAAAAATGTCTCGGATAAACATCATGCACAAATATGAAAACCTAATACAAACAACTTAAGGTTTTAAAGCCAGATTTCAGGAGATGATATCCCCTAGACTTTACATTTAATGCATAAAGCTATACCGCATCCGTAATATCAACGGAAATGAAATCGATATTGAAGATACACTAATGTAGCTATGAATTTTTATCCAAAAGTCTCAGAAACATCTTCAGCATTTTGCATGTTGTGCTTAATCTAAACTTAGTCTTGTCATTAAACTTAGCCAAATCAGCTCCTATCTTTCAATCGATATTATAATCTTAACAATATAATTTTCTATGTTTCTTCAAAATTTCTTTTTAATTCAATATCTATTATAAACAAAATGATATTCATCTTCTTTCTTTTTCGAGTGAAGTACGATTAAGGTAAATGCTTTACAAAGGTCGCTGTTGAAATAACTTGACGCCGGAGATGTTGTGCAAGATATCATGAGCTCGGAGGCCCAGACAGAGTAAGAGTAACATTTCTATGTTGCATACATATACATGTATGGCGTTTTCTTTCCTAAGAACAACGTGCAATTAATCATTGTATGTAAAACGACGTTGCGCCACGTGACAGTCAAAATTCTCCCTATTGCAAACCCAACGTCACTATTTCAAAACAAATCTCACTACACCGTAATTTATAGTCCCGCCATTTATAACTATAACAGCATCAGAAAGAAACATGGTATCATTCTATTCCTTCCTTCCCTGGATATACTTAATTTTTGAAACAGTTTATGTCGCCTTTTTTACTAATTCATACGTTCTTCAAAGCCTATCAATGCAGTAGTACGCTGTATACTACCTCGACCTGTCAGATCAAGGATCACTTGTTCAAAGGTTGATTAGCTTAATCAGTGATTAGCGCAAATTTTAGTTTTTGTGTATCTTTAAGACACAACCTTTGAACTTGTTACAAAGTTCCATATATCAAATATTATGCAGAGTAAATTTACATGCAAAATTGTGAGAGTTTACCTTGTATATTGACAAAATTGTTAAAGGATGAAAACTGTCGTTTAATTGTGGTTAAGCTAACCACCTTTTGAACAGATTCATTTGCGACCTTGACCTCGGAGTGACAAAAGATCTTGGATTTGGAGCGTTGCTGATCGATACAAAGATGGACAATGTAGAGTTTCTGGGTAATAACGGTCCAGTATTTTGACTGATTTACGCGGAGAAAAAAACTCATCACCTTCCCAATTAAAATTAAAATGTGACCTTGACCTTGTAAGTTATGATTATTTGGTGATTGTCTATATTGTGTTATCGTATACTCACCGCTTGTGTTTTGGTCATAGTGTGGTGCCAGGTCGATAGATCATGGCCGTATGACGTGGATCACTTGACGAGATCATCTTTTACACCCAGTTCTCTTAACAGTCAATACGTTGAACTGGTTTACGATGAACAAAATACTTGTTAAGTCAAAGAATCTCTAAATCTGTTTCAATTTCACTTAAGCCCACGTTTGGCAAAGAGAAAATATATAACTAAGGACCACAGAAAATTTAAAAGATCGAATATTTAGTCTCTTAAATGGCCATTTGATATAAAGCATTCACGTTTAATCAAACAGAATTTGCCTTTGCCTTTTTAACAGAATTCTTCTTGTTTAATTATTTAAAATGTGTTTGATAGTTCTATGTTCGTTTTTTCTTGAAGCCATGCGACTCATCTGTTGAAACTGTAACATATAAACAGATGCACATCATTAAAAATATACGAATTACATTCACACAACATCTTGGCTCTGTTGACACAACAACAGTGTAAAAATGCATCACCGCATTTTCTAAAAAGGTTATTAAATTTTCAGCAGTAGAATTTTATTTCCCCATCTGTTTTATGTCCTTATGTTTGTTGCCACTACTGGCCGTAGGTCGGTAGTTTTGCTCCTGGAACTCCGGCTTTCCTTCACCACCAAAACCTGGCACGTCTTTAAATGAGCATAGCTGTTAATAGAACGTAAAACACAAACAAACCAAACCAAAACAGTTTGTTGCAAGCAGCTATATTAGATTAAATACGCTTGTATTTCTTATATACAATATGATAAGGTCGCAACAAAGATTTTAGAATTATATTACTAGCATAATAGGAAACCTAGGATAAAATGGTTACAAAGAATAAATATATAAGCAGTCTATTTCTGCAACCAGTATTATGATTTATACCAGTATCTCTCATTTCCCTGTGTGTAAGATAGAGCTGTCCATGGTAAGAAAGGGGTGTAGGAATATAAGACTCTTTCATGCCCAGGGGTTTAGGATAGGGAAACCCCGAGGTTGGAATTTCCCTATCCTACACCCTTGGGCATGAAAGAGTATTTTTCACTCATTCCAATCACCAGAATAAGCTTAGAAACCATGAAATTGCGTTTGGACTGGCCACCATTTTGAAAATATCAATTTTTCCCCTAAGCTTTTTAGACGAAAACGAATTAGCCAGCCAGATTGAGCATATACCATATTTGCAAACAGCGTTTGCGCAATAAAAAAATATCACATCTTTCTAACATGTACGGTAAATATATAATAAAAGGCATCGGAGAGTTCCAAATTCGTAACATCACGTCATTGTTGAGCCATTGTGACGTCACATCAATGACGCCACGTCAACAATCCATCAACGTCGCGTCAACCCTGAATTTAGCATGTACCGTTATCATTATATTGTGTATATGATACATAGGCAAAACCACACATATGCGAAGCGCACTCGTGATATATTCCTCCGCCACCACAAACTCATACGATCCGAATACTCAGATCAACTCATATGTGTGGTTTTGCTTTTATCACATGACTTAACCCTATTGTAGCCTTAGTAATTAGGAATTTCATCTGATTTGACGAAATGCACATTTTATGTTTTTCCTCTTTTTGTCGTTTTCCATCGGCACACAGGTCGACGCAATGCCAGGATTTTTTTTTATAAGAAACTTGTGTTTTATTAAAAAAAAATGGCATTCTCTTTGTGTTTTTTTATGATAATGTATTTCTTTTATTTTTATTTGATACATTCTTTGTATAATTAATGTTTTTTGTTTGATAATTCTGAGATATATTTTTATCGGTGTCAGTAGAGGGAACTCCCCAAAAAGTAGTTCCGGCTACTGTGGTGATACAGGATCTTGTATCGCACATGTGTGATACAAGCAGACAGAAAACACACCTGACAAAATGATGTTTTACTATCGTAAGATTGCATAGGCATGTGATAAACAATGGGAGAACAGGGTAAGAGAAATAGAATCATTCACCCCCTTGTGGGTGAGATAGGGGAATCTCAACCCTTGGGGAATGATTCTCAAGTTGCCAAACACTCGGCAAAGCCTCGTGTTTGGCAACTTAAGAATCTTCATCCTCGGTTTGAAATTCTCCCATCTCAAGGGGTTGAGATATTCTATTAATCTTACACCCAATTTCACGTAACGTGACGTCAAAATGGCTCAACAGTGACGTGACGTCACAAAAAAAACTTGGGGTTTTACCAAATTTGAAAAAGCCTCGAGTGAAATTCCTTTGTCCTGCACCCCTGTGCATCAGTCTTATACTCTATGTTTATGACAATCTCATTCTGTCTGTGCATTTCAAGTATTGATTATAAAATGGTTTAATTGATCAATCGGTGTCAAAGCTTTTTTAGATTTCTAGTGATTACAATCCAGTTCAGATGTGTGAATGGAAAGTGTTGATACAATTTGTCAAATTCAGATTTCTGGGTAAAATACAGAATTAATTTCATACTGAAAGACAGCAGAAACAGCTTAGCAACGGAGATCAAAAAATATTTCTCCGGAAAATAATAGTTGGCGGGTAAAATGAATTTCAAGTGAAAACGAATGAAATTTTGTCGCTTATTTTTCAAAGTTAAGAAAGGAGAATGAAAGAAATTCTTTAATTTTTTAATACAGAAATTGGTGTTCGGAAATATGTAAGCTATTTTTATCTTTACATATCAGTCCCAAACATGTGGGATATCCCTTCTCTGACCAATTAACCTGGTCCTTAAAAATATATACAGAATTAAATGTAAAATAAATCGCCGATGGCCTCTTTAACATCTTGACTTCTTAGATTAGCGTTGGATTATTATTTTGTAGTGAAGGAAGTGCATAGTGATAGACTAAATAACAAACCGGAGACCGGTCTCCGGATCAGCTACAACAGAGATACTGGGCTACACGTAAATAAAGTAGTACAACTGATAAGTAAACGTTTTTGTGTCGAAAAAGTTGTTTCAGCCGTTCTAGGTCAGGATGTGAGGCCACACTGAATGAGATTTTAAACGTATTCTGCAGATAAACCCATCCTTACCGCCTTTGTGGGTGCCAACAGACTGCACGCGAAAGTACCAGATAGCCATGTCTCCGGAAAAAGGAATTTGATACAAAGACAATTGGATCATGTGATAACGGAATGGTATCACTTATAACAGTAATCGAGACACTCGTGATGAATTAAAGTCTATTTACTAAAAACACTAGAAACCTTCATCAAATTGCCTTTCTCGTTTAAAATAAATAAACGATAGATAAAATGCTAGCAGGAATAATACATCACAGTATCACAGCTAGAGAATTATGCACGCAACGAATTCGAGTTCAGCAATACGTTATGTTATTTAGAATCCGAATTCTTTCAAGGAAAATGGAACTTCTTTACATCATTATGACATCTTGACCGATTTGTACATGTCCTATTCCGTCTTTGCGTATTGCAGAGTTATCTTCTTTTGGGAGCAGGTATTGATTGTTACGTCCTTGGTTTGTTCGAGAAAATTGCGTCGTTTTCTCAAAAATTGATGACGTTACTCTCACAAACAAGTGACGTAACAATCAATACCTGCTCTCAAGAGAAGATAACTCTGCAATACGCAAAGACGGAATTGCAGTTATGTTAATATGAATGCAACGAATTCGTTAGTTCTGTGTTAAATCAGAATCCTTCCGAGAAAAATGAAACTTCTTTACATCATAATGACATCTCGACCGATTGGTACGTGTCCTAGAGTGAACGACCACCAACCGTTTATATATTACTTTTAGCAACCAAAAAATGTTGATTGGTTAAACAATTATCCATCACTTTTGGGAGTCTTTGATTTATTAACGGCTCCAGATATTTTCTGCCATTATTATTTGATATAGTTCATATAGCCTTTTCGGTTTCAGGAAGCTATAGTTTTTACATGTATGTCCGAGCGTGAAAAAAATATTACAGTACAGCGTTAACAAAATTTAAGTTTGGTTGCGAATTCTCTGTGACACTCGATTTTACAGAGATGCTTTGGACACGTTCGTGTTGAGGTACCGGTTACTTGCTATTATCTTTTTAATTTGTTAAGCTAGTCAAGTGTGTGAATCGAATTAGTCTCGACAATTACAAATTTCAACATTTACTCTTTCTACCTGTAATAAAATCCAGGAAACCTATGACAATACAAAATAATTGGAAAACAAAACAACAAAATAAGTTATTATCATATTTTTTATATTTTTTTATAATGCTATAAGGATAAGAAGGCTAAATAAAAGGACAGTAATGTACAAATCGGTTTCTGATGACAAATATTACCGAATATCACGACATCCGTGATAGATATCGACTGCAAACAGACAAACTAATAACTCAGGGTTTCTAAAGATGCAAGTGGATGAAGATTTACAAAGTGTATGGTCGCCATCAGGATCTCGCAGAGAAATATGTTTTTTCTCTGTGTGACTCGCAGAGAAATCTGACATGTCTCTGTGTGATATGAAGGTCAATATCTTTTGTATTATGTTCATTACAGTGCCTTGTGGTTTTGTTGTCAATACTAGAGTTCTCGATGTGAGGATGTGACATTACTAGGTTTGCACTTAGATTTACATGGCGAGTGTCATCGATTAAGCAGGAGACGCCTACCCTTCCGGAACACATGGTCCGATTCTCCTTGCCATTTTTTAAAGAGTCTCCACGTATGCTTTCCTTTGCTTATATTTAGCCTTACGTTTATCGATTTTGAGTTATAATTATGGTTTTGATGACACTTCTATAACAATAATAATATAATTCGAGGTTCTTATATACCGCTTTATCACAACCTAGTTTGTAGGTCGTCTCAAGGCGGTTCACAAACTAGTATCCGTGGTTATAGGGCCTTTGCAACTAGCCAATATTTTTCTCAACTCCCTGGGGAGCATTTAGCCGGTGCTGCCATTTCGGCGCTCACAGCTAGCATTCAACAATTCTAGCACTGCACAACCACGTACTCATTTACAGCTGAGTAGTGAGTAGACTGGAATAAGCGGATTAAAGTATCTTGCACAAAGATACAACACAGTGCCGTGCCGTGGCTCGAACTCGCAACCCTTCGGTCACGAGCCCGGCGTCCTACCACTAGACTACCGTGCCTCCATAATTCTCTTATTGTTTTCTATTTAGCATGTCCACCTCCTACAATATTTGCACTAACCAAATAATGATAATATTATAATGAAAATTGTGGTAACTTGTTTGTTTGACGTGAAAATATTAAGTAAACATTAAAAAATATAGCAAAACATCAATATCAAAAGGTTCCTCAGTGTAACGCAATCATATTAATCATCAATTCCTGTTGTCACAACCCACGGGTACGGACGTGTAAGTGTTTCAGCATTGTTTGTAGGTTGTTGCCGTTGTGAATATATATTTCAATATTATATTCATTTTTTAACACTGATATATAGCACGAATATTATGAAATGACTTTTCATAATCTGCTCATAAATAACGCAATCATTTTAAGCATTCCTATCTGTTGACATTCCTATCTACGAGAACGAACGTCTAAGTGTTTCGGGATGGTTTGTAGATTGATGTCATTGTTAATATACGTTTCAATAAAAGGCTTATTTCTAAACAGTAACATAGCACACAGACAGATCTTCAATCATTATAATGATATTGCCCGTATTTAAACGTACCAGATATTTCATCAGTCATCCGATTAAACGCTATTTTATTTGAAGGAAATATGACAAATTCCCGGTAGGGAAATAATGTTGGCATGTGCTGAGTTTTGTCTTGAATACAAACAGTAATTATAAAAACGCTTATTTTTGCGGGCTTTGAAAAACGCTTTTACCTGTGCAAATGACCCGTGTCTCGACTCTTTACCGCTGAAAACAACTCACTAAGCCGCAGTTTGTCGAGCTAGTAAAGTCAACTGTCAGATTAATATCGAGACATTTCGAGCAAATAACTCTCTAATACTACAAGTAGTCGTACGTTAATTCCTTCCACCCGTCAGTGGTCGTTACGGTAATCATAAAAATATAGAATAAAAAGGTGAAGATGGCGCAAATAGAAGAGCAGTATTCTAAATACAATAGACATGCACACATACTAAGAATTGTTCAAATATTGTAAAATAGTGTACATGCTTTTGTTGTTTCACAACGGTTCAGATGTACTTTGAAGATCATATGTAATTAAAAAAAAAAAGGACAGGAAACATCCTGAGAAGGTTAACAGTTTGAGAGCCTGGCTGTGTCAGAAAGCAATCACCGAACACACGGGAAGTAAACTGACAGCTACGTAACGGCCGTAAAAAGTAAACACATTACAGTGTACAAACGAACATGCATAACAACACCATTTCTGGAGTGGTCATTATTGTCTGAACAGGAATGTTAAGCGACCAATATCCTTCGTGCGTTTTCGTTCATTGAATTTCTGATTAAAAATATTTTGCACAGAATCAACATTTTCATCTTATCGATTTAATAAAGTTTCTGTTATGTAGCGCGTGTCATTTTTCTTGTCACTAAGTAATGATAAGTAAGCTTATTTAGAAGTCGGTTGGTATTCACTGCTTGTCCCGTTTTACATATAATTGAATGAAAGGTTATCTGTTCCTACAGATCT
The DNA here is from genome assembly GCF_002113885.1 of Mizuhopecten yessoensis. NCBI lineage: Eukaryota > Metazoa > Mollusca > Bivalvia > Pectinida > Pectinidae > Mizuhopecten > Mizuhopecten yessoensis. The sequence goes on from NW_018407994.1 coordinate 127,656, forward strand.
GTAATCTGTCTTCGTGCTCATTGTCGAATATATTTTTATTTTAAAATATGCTGGGTTTATTTTTTAATTACTCAAATTATGTTTCCAAAATTTATTGAGGTTGTAACACCCGACAACCGTATAGGGTTGCAAATGGTTGGAAGTTAATTGGAAACAAATACTCTCCATCGACCATACACATGAACAAATAGGAAATAAAATGAATGCAAAATAATAAAAACAGGACCTGTTGATATACCAAATCAAATTGTCGTGAGGTGGACTCGAGATTTTATCTACGAGCGAGCGAAGAGAAAATTGTTCGAACGACAAACACTGAAAATACTGTATGATAAACTATTCATCATCTATATACTACTACCTTATATATTTGTCCATTTAAAAAACTCAACTAAACACCATGTTTTCCAAATGACTTCTAAGCTCAATGGTCAACGATTCTGTGACAAACGTAAACAAATAGAAGTTTTGCGCGGAGGAATACAATGAACCTTAAAACTACGTAGACAAAATATTTTTAAAACAATCCTATCGTCATTCGCTTTTTCATATGCACATTTACAACTGAAATGGTGTTGTAATTCTCACAATACTTTTCCTTAATCTATATTGATATGTTTCTGACGGACTATTTTCTTACGCGGATAATTTTGGTGTGGACACTATTTCCGCTTCTGGAAGTCATCTTGCGCGAGCAGACGTTCTTTTTGGAGAAAAATGCGTCCCTAAGTGCTACAGAATGGTAAAATCCGTTCTCTAGTTCTTCTCAAGTTCTTCTCAAGTCGTTCTTAACTTCTTCTCATACTGACAACCAATGATAATGAATTTATTATGCTACCGGTAGGTGGCAAAAAGTAGTATTTAGATGATAAATCCTAAATCTTAAACGGTTCAAAGAAACGTACAATATGCCAAAGTTGTACTTTCATTATATATACATCAAGACTGTTCATGCACCCATTTAAAGATAATGACTCCAAGTAAAAACCGACTTTCGCATGTCTCTCTTACACCGTCATACAGTTTTGCCGTAGAAATGTCAACAAATGTAAAAAAGAGGACTATGCGATATCTTCACAAAATCTTTATTTATTCCAGGGCAAAACTTTATCAATATATCTTAATTCAAAAGATCAATTTGTAATGCCAGAATCGCGAGCACCAATGCAGAAAGCAAGCGACAACGGATGTAGTGCTGCTCGGTTACAACTAGTCACGTGATCTGGAGTTGTTACTTAATTAGGCATACAAGTCTTACGTCATTCTCGGCTCCGGATACACGTTGCCCTGGTTTTTGATTACATGGTTTGACGGTTTTTTCTTTAAATTAAATCTTTAACATTTCAAACTGATTAGGTATCCGACTGGAAGGACGATTAAGTCATACAAAAGAGTCACGTTTCTAGAAATTACATCCTACACTGTTCTTGTACCACATATATTGTCAATTATGTAATCAATGACAACTGTCGATCGCATAATTACAAATGTCTGGTGATGTAAAGACCTACTATTTCCCAGACACACGGTGGTGTAGAGACATACTATTACCCTGACACGTGGTAGTGAAGAGACATACTATTACCCTGACACCCGGTGGTGTAGAGACGTACTATTACCCTGACACATAGTGGTGTATAGACATACTATTACCCTGACGACCGGTGGTGTAGATACAAACTATTACCCTGACACCTAGTTGTGTATAGGCGTACTATTACCCTGACACCTAGTGGTGAAGAGACATACTATTACCCTGACACCTAGTGGTGTAGAAACATACTATTACCCTGACACCCGTGTCTGTAGAGGCGTACTATTAACCTGACACCTAGTGGCGAAGAGACATATTATTATCCTAAAACCTGGTGGTGTAGAGACATACTAATATCCTGACACCTAGTGGTGTAGAGGTGTACTATTACCCTGACACCTAGTGTTGTAGAGACGTAATATTACCCTTAAACCTGATGGTGTAGAGGCGTACTATTACCCTGACACGTGGTAGTGTAGAGACATACTATTCCCCTGACACATAGTGGTGAAGAGACATACTATTACCCTAAAACCTGGTGATGTAAAGACGTACTATTACCCTGACACCTAGTGTTGTAGAGGCGTACTATTACCCTGACACGTGATAGTGTAGAGACATACTATTACCCTAAAACCTGGTGGTGTAAAGACATACTATGACCCTGACACCCGTTGGTGTAGAGACACACTATTACCCTGACGACCGGTGGTGTAGATACAAACTATTACCCTGACACCTGGTGGTGTAGAGGCGTACTATTACCCTGACAGGTAGTGGTGAAAAGACATAATATTACCCTGACACCTTGTGGTGAAGAGACATACTATTACCCTGACACCTGGTGGTGTAGAGACGTACTATTACCCTGACACGTGATAGTGTAGAGACATACTATTACCCTAAAACCTGGTGGTGTAAAGACATACTATGACCCTGACACCAGTTGCTGAGGAGACACACTATTACCCTGACGACCGGTGGTGTAGATACAAACTATCACCCTGACACCTGGTGGTGTAGAGGCGTACTATTACCCTGACACCTAGTGGTGAAGAGACATATTATTACCCTGACACCTAGTGGTGAAGAGACATACTATTACCCTGACACCTGGTGGTGTAGAGGCGTACTATTACCATGACACCTAGTGGTGAAGAGACATACTATTACTCTGTCACATTGAGGTGTAGAGGTGTATTTTTGCCCTTTAAACCTGATAACGTAGAGAGGTAATATTACCCTAACACCTGTTTATGAAGTGATGTACTATTTTATTATACCAGGTGTTGAGATGTACTTAGATCTCTTGTATCTTCTATAAGTAAAGATCGAAATAAGAAAGGAGAATTGGAACACTCCTTGAAAAAACGCTTTCAAAGAATTGTTCAAATATATAAATCTGTTTAAGCATAATTATCTATAACAGAAAGTAAGAATTTTACCTGACTGGGTCATCACTTACTAGAATGTCGCCAGATACAATTTTTCCATAAACGTCTCACTTAAGAGGATCATCTAAGTACACCCAAGGGGAAAATGTCAGTTCACCAAACAAACGTCTAACCTGCCAAACCCATTCATATCTCATTACAACACAGAGCATATGACAAGGTGTATCTTATAAGTCGTAAGGCTTACAGAATCAACTAATTGAATTGAATTGACAAAGCAGACATGTGCAGTGAACGCCGTGCGTCACGGGTATTGTTCGTACATTGCTTTTCTTTGAACCGATGTTTACACAGTGAAATTAGCATTGCCAAGAGAATGTTATCCATGTCTATGACGTCATAAATGATCTTCTGAACTTCCGGTTGTTTGTACTTGCGGATCTGTGTCCTTTTCACGTCACTGTGACAAACATACGGTATTTGCACATGTTATTGGTGGGCTAATAATTAACTAAACATCATTGTACACGTGCTTGTGACGGCTGAATACCAAATCCACAGAGAACTTGCTACCGTTGATGTTTATACCTGCTGCCTATTGTTTTTGGACATGTTAAACATGTGTCCGGGTAGTGGAGAGATGCGATTGTTTGTATTCTTAAATGAATCATATTTCCCGAAGGCGAAAGACAATAAACTGTTTATTATGGCGACGAGAAACAATTTGGTTTATGCACCTATAATTGAAAAACACACCCACACCCACGAGTATTTTTTTCCCCAAAGTATGATAAAATTATGCAACGTGGGCGAGCTACCAATTGATTTGATGTTTTGTCAACGTTGACCACGCGCCAGGATATAAATATCATTATGAATGATGTTTTGTATACCGGTCATGTGATCTGTTTAAACGAAGTGGACACTCTGTAACATGCATAAAGTACAAGTACACTACAAAGAACCAACTTAAGGTAAATGTGATCCTGACTGTTGCGACGTTAAATCCGAAACAAAAAATCAAACAAAATTTAGGTAAACATCGTGCTGCAAAGTCAGCTTACACACGCACTGCGACGAAGCCGTCCACATTTTAAGCAGGTTACAATTATGTAGCTCCCATCTTCTATAAGGGTTAAATTCAAAGTTTAAGTTTTTACCTTTTTTTCTGAAAATAGCACTTTATTATTGTCTTAACGATATAAACCTTGAACAACACGCCTCCTGCCTCCTGATTGGGGTAAATGTGTTGCAGATTTGCAGTTTTCATTTTACGCTGAAAAAATATCTTTACCGTTATTTTCACATATCTTATTTTCCTATTATAGCATATTACATAAAATGCAAATATAGATTGTTGTTTGGTTTTAATTTCCATTTTTCCACCGTGAAATCAGTAATGTTTATAGGGCTTCGAATGTCATATGTCAATTCCACTAAGTAATTACATGTTTGTGTCGTGTTGCGAAAATATGTTTAAAATTTTCCTGTTTTTAATTAAAGTAGAAGCGCCTCTATTGTAGCTTCACTAAGATATATATAAACAAGGTACCTTCATTTGCTAACTAAAGCTGATAACGCTATACACAAGGAAATAGTGCCCGAAATCTTATATCTTATTGAACACCATCCGCCAGGAGTGGAGTATGGAAAGGTCTCTGTTGGGTAAAATAGTTCCGGTGTTATAGCATTGGAATGGTATTGAACCCTACATTATTTAGATAAGATTCATTAAATACAAACTCATTTATAAACAGAACCAGTGATCTGAAACACCACCAACAACATAGACACAAAACAACAGAGAGGCGCACTTTTCCAAATGGGATCCCCTGCTAATAGCTCAGGGTAAGGTGTCTGTTATCTCTTTTGAAAACAAACTTAGTTTTTTTACATAAATATAAAATAGGGCGCCGTACAAATGTTATATATTTATAAATAAGTTGGTATATAAAACGGTTAACATTTTAAGGAATATCTTTTCCGTTCCCTTTATATTTTCCTCCTGTTTGTTTTTGTTCATATCCGCGTAAGTTTGATAAGTCGATTTTGTGGGAGATACCTCTCTGAAATAGTATTTCCGTTCCTACTGATGACTAGCTACATGTTCGAAACATGCTTAGATTCAAGTGATCTTGTAAAGTCTTTTCGGACCATTTACCTTGAACACACATCGCCACTCGGTTTATCTTTCCATTAGAATGTAGAGTATTATAATGTTTTTCCTGTTACCTTGACAACGGCAGAACAATGGTGACATAAAGTTTAATGGCCCATACATCGCGATACCGGTATCAATCTCAGCTATTGATAGAACTCTCGCGATATCACGAACACTTTTAAATATCTGACATTAAGCTTGACACTTTAACAGTTTGTGATTAACAGTTAGCTATATTGCGGTTTTTTAGGGAGTTGTATTATTTAGTTCGGTGATTCGCAGAGTCTAGAAAGAAACACTTTCCTTGTACACACGGGGACCAATAAAGATAAGCGCCATCTATATGCCAATACACAAAAGACTACCGCCCTCTAGTGTAGCCAACTAAACCTGATCCCTTTCTGTGTACATGTATTTTGTGGTCAGTGGGTCACATCGCTGACCATAGAAATCATAAACTTTGACTTAGTAGCGGACGTAAAGGTCAATCAACAATTATCTTCGTTTTAGGTAGATTTATTCTTCACAGCTTCTTCAATGACAAGACAGATGATGGGATCTTAGATGGTCGTATCCGTATTAAGCAGCCTTAGAAACGGCCACCGAACATGTTTGGATGGTAAATGTCAATAATCCTCATCACATGAATCAATCGCATCCATTATACCAGCTCAAAAATTTGGCAAAAATTTAGGTCAGAAAAAGAAAAGGGACAAAAAGGAAAAGTTCAGCGTGGACAACAACACTTGACAAAAACGTGCAACTTGGACATGAAAATGTGACAAAACATTAACCGTGATAGGAACACGTGATAAAATATATAACATAAATCTGAACAGGTGATAAAACATGTAGCGTGAATCTGAAAACGTGACAAAACATGTAACGTGAATCTGAACACCTGAAAAAACATGTAACGTGAATCTGACCACGTCACAAAACATGCAATGTGAATCTGAACACTCGACAAAACATGTAACGTGAATCTGAACACGTGACAAAACGTGCAACTTGGACCTGAAAAAGTGACAAAACCTGTAACGTGAATCTGAACACCTGAAAAAACATGTAACGTGAATCTGAACACGTGACAAAACGAGCAACATGAATATGAACACGTGACAAAACGTTTAACTTGAATCTGAACACGTGACAAAACACGTAACGTGAATCTGAACACGTGAAAGAATCGAAACACGTGACAACACATGTAACGTGAATTTGAACCCGTGACAAAACATGTAACGTGAATCTGAACACGTGACAAAACATGCAACTTGGACCTGAACACCTGAAAAACAAGCAACGTGAATATGAACAAGTGACAAAACGTGTAACTTGAATCTGAACACGTGACAAAACATGTAACGTAAATCTGAACACGTGAAATAATCTGAACACGTGACAACACATGTAACGTGAATCTGAAAAAGTGTCAAAACCTGTAACGTGAATCTATACACATGACAAAAAATGTAACGTGAATCTGAACACCTGAAAAACAAGCAACGTGAATATGAACAAGTGACAAAACGTGTAACTTGAATCTGAACACGTGACAAAACCTGTAACGTAAATCTGAACACGTGAAATAATCTGAACACGTGACAAAACATGTAACGTGAATCTGAACACGTGAAAGAATCTGAACACGTGACAAAACATGTAACGTGAGTCTGAACACGTGACAAAACATGTAACGTGAATCTGAACACGTGACAAAACAAACGTGAATCTGAACACGTGACAAAACATGTAACGTGAATCTGAATACATAAAAAACAAACGTGACCAGTAGCACACAGTTTAAACAGGTGCATCTCTTCATTTTCCAAATTAACTGATCTGAAAAAAAAAGAAAAAAAATCTCGGGGATTTTAAGACACCGAAATGCTTTATAATTTTGTATAAACAGATACCACAGAATCAGGCAGATACATTATACTTTTGAGATGCATTATATTACATGACAAGAAAGAGTTCCCTGTGAAGTATCATACAAAGAAGCCAACTCAACACAAAACGCACGTGTATAAACAAGAGAGTCAAGAAACACACAGTGTCGATCTACCGAACATAAATGAATACTTAAAACTTGTTTTATGTTTGAGCGAGTATTCAGTTAAAAGGAGCAGACTACTTCAAACGAAAAATAGTGTACAATTAATCACAAAGAGTGTCGGAGGCTAGCTAACGCTCAAAGAACAAACAAATGGAGATATAGGAAAAGATGCTGTGAAAACAGATGTTTTCATGAGACCCAAATTTCGTGGCCCCCTTCCCAAAAAAAGGAAACCTGTATTGTGTGGGTACATGTATTTGTGTATTACTTGTACCTGAAAAATTATAAACCATGTCCTTAGAATTTACACAGTACTGTAAACGAGTGCCAGACGTGTTGGGAATGTAAACGTCAACGTAAATCTGCATAAACATTTAAGAAAACCAAAATCTAGAAATCAATTATTCATTAGAGAAATTTGCTTATTATATGTAACCTCTTGTTACATACGTATCTGTTACTGATTGAACAATATAATCTTGTTGAGAGAAAATAAATGACGGAACATGTAGGATTCGCCTCCAGCCACTCTTTCTTATTCGTATGTACATTCAATATCGTGTAACTTAAAATGGACGCATATAAATGCTAGCTTAAATGTCAATACAAACAACTGTAGTTCGTTCAGGCTTAAATCACACATATTGTTAGAGTTTTATTGAAATATTCACTGGAAATGTCATACAGACGATAAACGGATTTGATATTGTTCCTGCATCACACTAATTCCGCTTCAACGGAAAAAGTGACATGATGAGTTAAGCGCCGTCGTATATCGGAATGGCTTTCCATTTACCACGGTACTTAGTTTCTTTGCTGTTTACGATGTCACATTTGAAGCACGTCATTGGTGAACAACAGAAAACTATATAAATGACTTGTTTGCGCGTGCCCTTGACCAATTTACAACAGGAAAATGTATATGAGCTTTTTACGTATAACAAGCTCATTCCAATACGCTAACTGTTTTGAATACTTCCAAATCATCACCGTTCTACTTAAATATGTTTCAAATGACAACAAAAGCGTTCCATGAGCCCTAATCATTCAAACGATTTTCTTACTGAATTGTGCAATCAGTACATGTACCATATTGCATAAAAGGATTCTGCATGGAAAGACAATACCAATCCGGGTTGTGTTTAGGACGGAAGAAACCACGTAGATATACGAATATTTGTTTTATCTTGAACGATATTCTTTATAAGACAGATCTATGTACCTTTGTAATACATAATTTTCAAATCTAATTGAAATTAATTCGCTACCGCCCATGATTAAAATAATACTTTTTCAATCTTTCAATAGAGTAACCATTGTGACGTCATTATTATGAGTTGACGTCGTCACTATGTACGTTGCAGCTCTGGATTGAGACAATAGACATGTTAAAAATTGCGACATTGAACACTTGAAAAGAGTCAGAGAAAAAAATAATATTTTTGGCGTTTTGATAAAAGTATATCAAATTCGATTTCATTTAATGCGAGTTTTGTGAAACTCGTCCCAAAGCAATATATCCCTCCAACCCTCTTCCCCTTACAGGAATTATCGATCGATCATAGCAAGTTCCAACATTGCTATTTTTCTGGTAAATGAAAGTCGGTTCAAGCCAAGTCATCTGCGTTGCCATTTTAAAGATTAGCTTCGTATGCAAGTAAACTAGTGAAAATAGAACGAATGTTTATGTAATCAAATCTATGTGCACGTTACCAAACCACGTGAACGGGATATGGCGTAAATGTACGTAAATAATCAGATTTATAGATTCGAATTCTACTTAAAGATGCACTTGAAAAAACATAAGACCAGTATCACGAGGTATGTACTTATAACAGTTGAGGTATTTCTCTCATCGACCATTATAGATAACGACCTATATAGATTTATCCTTATTGAATCTTTCCGTACCACGAGACTTTTAGTCGCCAAACTAACTCGAGTTTGTCTGTATATATATTGAATTCAATCCATTTCCTTGCTACTTCCGAATCGTTACCAAATTGACTTCGTATGCTAAATTAAACGATTTGTGTCATTCTATCAGCCTGCTTAAAGCGGAAATCATTCGCAATTTTCCGGATGTTTTACATAATATAAAGGTCATTTCAATCAAACTCTGAATGACGGTGCGGTCAAAACCTGTCACTAATCATAGCCTAGAGATTCCCCTAATAAAGAATCGGGCGTTATAACGCTTCACTAGAAGACATGATTACACCCTGACGCAGGGACGGAAACCGGTGGTCGATGTGGATACCATTTATGTGCCAGCCACTGTTTCGTATTTGTAAATGTAAACCGGTTGTTAAAAGTTATAAGAGGTATGTGTGTCGTGCGGAAAATTGGTCATAAAACTGACTTTATTATAGTTGCAATGTATAAGTGCTACAACCTCCAAATAGACCCGGGACTGTCAAGCCTCGCACGATCTAGTATTTGCAGCTTAATGAACTAAGTGTCCGGAATAAGCTGGAAAATACTATATAATTGTCGGTAGCATTTCTTTGTTAGGCCGTTCTAATGAAAAACGATGTGTGTCGCCTTCAGCATTGCGTTGTTTACGGTCCGTCTAAGCCTAGATTTGCGTTACTCTCTAACTCTTCTTCATATCTTTGCATTCCACCCTGGTACACACATCACTCTCCGATTCTGCCAATAATCTGGCCACCATATATCGTCGTATTTCATTCATGAACCCAATCTCTCTTGTTTTCCTGGTCATTCTGCTGTATGTCAACTGTGAAATTTATCATAACATCTGTATTGCTCTAGAGGGAAAAAACATGTATGAATGGTATTCTGCGATATTTCTAAGGCCTTTGATCGTGTTTGATATAAGGGTTTGATGATTAAGTTGAAATTCCATTGAATGTCAGGAGAATTTTATCAATGGTTGGAAAATTACCTATTTCAGCGGCAGTGAATAATCTTACTCCAACTAAGGTTTCATTGAAGCAGGCGTTCCTTGGGGACCGATTCTTGGGCCTCTTTTGTTTCTTATCTATATAATTGCTTTTGCAGATGTTTTTAATTCAACCGCTTCTCTATTTGCAGACGATACTTCTTTGTTAAAATCATCCTCTTCATATCTGAAAGTCCAAACTATTCTGAATAGAGATCGCGAGGCTCTTAATGGATGTCTCAAATCTCGTTGTTAACATTCAATCAAGAAAAAAACTGAGGTAAATTTTGTTTCAAACTCTGTTGAAATTATTGAAGATTTAGAATTAGAATTTAATTGCGACTTTTTAAATTTTACTGATCATCATACACATTTAGGTGTAATTTTTGATGCAAGGGCAAAATGGGTGGATCGTATTTGTGCAATTTATACTTCAGTTATGAAAATCAACGTCTTACGTAGACTGAAATGCTTATTGATTCGAGATGATCTTTGAAGTGTTTATAAATCATTTATTTTACCAGTTTTAGAATATGTTTGTAAATTGTTGGATGGTTGTAAAACTTATGAAACAGATATGTTAGAGAAAGTCCAGAGAGCAGCTACTCGTTACGTATTATAACTGGACTTCCTTCGCATGCCCGAATTGAAGATTTACTTTTTGAAAATGGTCTAGAAACTCTTTCGAATCGAAGAAAACTCAAACTGTTGTATAAAATGCACAACAAATTCATTCCAGACTATTTAAATGATCTATTGCCGTCTACCGTTACAGAAAATAACCGTTACACCCTAAACAATAACGATTACAGAATTCTTCCTTTCAGACTTTATCTAGCAAATTCATCGTTTTTACCTGCAATTATTTGCAGTTGGAATTCCAAATTCTAAAATTTGAATGCCTTGTATGTTGATTTCTATTTAGAACTACTTCCGTTTGGTGAAACTCAACTTTCGGTAGAAATCGATACAAACATTTTTAGACGTGTGCAACATTACATCAAATCCAGCAGTATGTTTTGATAACTATAATTATTTTCCCACATTTTTATTCATGTGTTTACGCTGTGATATGTGTTTATGAAATTGTATTTCATTATTTTGTCTGATTTATTTGTTACATTGATTCTGTTCAGTTGAAATTCCTCCACCAAGCTGCATGTAATACAGCCGTCACACCGGACTGGCGTCCCTACGGCGTCCCGACGGCGACCAAGGACGTGGAAGGGACGCCATGGACGCCGTAGGGTCGTGGTGAGAACGCATCAAGACGCCGTGGGGACCCCAAGGACGCCGAAGGTCGCAGAGCGACGGCGTTTACTTTGGACATGTTCAAAGTAAACGCCGAGGTTCGGCGTCCTGAGCGCGTCCTGGCTCAGGACGCCGTGGGATCGCCCTGAGGTCGCCATGGTCGCCGTAGCATCGCAGTAGGAACCCGAACAACGCCAAAGGAACGTAGTACAGACGTGGTAGAGTCGCCATGTAAACGCGGAGAAAAGGATCGGGGGAACCAATGGCGACCTTACTGCGTCCTTACCACGTCTATGGGGTTCTTACCACGACCCCATCACGTCTATGGCGTCCTTACCGCGATGTCAGGGCGGATATTTCG
>NW_018407994.1:139682-312761 GCF_002113885.1 Mizuhopecten yessoensis
CTTACTTTGTATAAAACACTATATCTATATCCGGTATAAATAATTACATGTAATTATTGCCTTACTTTGTATAAAACACTATATCTATATCCGATATAAATAATTACATGTATTATTGCCTAACTTTGTATAAAACACTATATCTATATCCGGTATAAATAATTACATGTATTATTGACTTACTTTGTATAAAATACATTTCGTTTCGTTATATTTCAATTAAGTGGATTAGTGGATTTACTAAGTATGCGTTTGCACGTGGAGAGTGAGGGAATTGTAGGCTCTTACCTGTATAGAGGTGTTACCTGTATACGTCATCGACGGAATTGTTACACGACAGGACGGACTCATGACATTTTGCTCCGTATTTTTTAACAAGACTGAAGAATCTAATGCAGTCAGAATATTGGTTAACACAGTTCGCATTTTTGTTAGTTTTTTAAATGGCAGTTTCTTTAGTGTATCGTTTTTTTTCAGTAGTTAGTAAAATAATGTTTTTACTGTTACTTTGTTTATGTATGTGACTAATGATGATATATTTGTTGTAGAATCTGATTGTTACTTGTTCAGGAACAGTTTCCTACCAGAATCTAATCGGGAACGCATCAGTGGACTTTCAGTGTGTGGACTTTTAAAGGCGTGTTCTTAAGTGGTCACTGGAAATGTTTAGTTTTTCAATCAAGGTCAGTTAATTTTCGGTTTTGAGATGTCCAGTCATTTCAATATATCATTAATTGTACAATCAATGGATTTGAAATATTAACCAATGTAACAATATCACGGTATCCTAATGATAGTATGTCAAAGAATTTTGCAATCTTTGTGTTCTTATTTCAATTAAAATGTTTAGAAATGAAATGATTTATGTACGTATGAGGAACGAAGGAGAACGTAAGTACAATTTCTATAACAGGTATAAATAACTATATTCATTTCTGGTATAACTGATGTACTTTGGAAAATCGTCTGCGTCTGTCCTTAAAATGACCGAATCACATTGGTATTATTTGTACTGGCGTAATTATGCTTTTTCCGACCAGACGCACATTTCTTCCACGACATTTTGTATATCTACTTCAAGCTTTTGATCAACATCAATCATATTTCCCCGTAATAGACACTGACAAAATGACTACACGTGCAGGCTTCCGTTTCTGTCTTCATGGGGACCCAGACTGAAATATTGGCCAAATTGCTAAATGTATGTCTAGCTTGTGTGTAGATAAGAAATATCGGGAATCAAAGATCACCGGGAAAAGTGCACCTGCTCGTATTTGCGCCGGAAGTTAAATTTGGTCCAATGGGACATTCCTTGGGGTGAGGTGGACGCATGTCTTCTCTCCGTTCTTCGATCAGTACCGATAATGTGTTCGTGTTATTTTTTATTTCTTTTTTTTTTTTAGAGATAATGTCAGCTATTTAGAGTCTGCGTTTGTGGAGTTCATCAGGTAGAATATAAGGTCAGATGGGGACAAGATAGCTCGGGAAAAGAATACACCTGCTGTTACCCACCGCATGTATCGTAGGAGGCGACTAATACGATAACTCCCTGCAGAATTGGGGGTTTGCTTTGGTGTCCTCTATTTGGGGTCACAAAAGCGATAAAAATAAATCTGCTGCAACCTTTGCAATATTTGGAATCTTTATCTTTTTTTTTCTACTTCTAACTACCTTTTGTTTCTAGCGTCTGCTTGGCAACACCTCACTTTTGGTCTTAATGTTGAAAGTTCGCTCAGGTGAGGAAGGCAATGGGTTCTGTCCCCAAAGTCCTTAAAAATGATAGTTGTTATTCCCTGCTTAACGTGTAGCATTAAGAGGATGTGACCGGGCGGAATGCTGTGCTGGGTGCTTTCGGCAAGCCATTTCAGAGAGATAGCACTATAAAGTCGGCATCAGATCCACGCAATCACAGGGAGGCGGGAACACCAATATACCCTGTCTCCTGCATACACACACGCAAGCACACATACACTTCACACATGGAGGCACGTCCTTAAATGACCCTTAACTTTTAATAGGACGCTAAAACAATTAAACCAAACCAAACCAATGTTAGAAGTAGGTAGATTCATTATAACCAATTTTGAGTAACAAGTACATAAAAGGGATCGACATCAACCCTTCTCGTTCACAGTGGTCCCTTATCTCAACGCGAAGGCTTAGAACACGCAGTAATCCTTCGTATCCGTATTGGTTGTTCCATTTATTTCGGTATGGCACGAATCATCCATGTCCTTTTATAATTGATGGCTTAAAAGAGCACAATTGTTTCCAAAGATCTCATTTTAGTCTTGCGAAATGAAGAGACACTGCAACATGGGCTTTTATTGAATTGGATAATTAGTTTTAAGTCTTTAATTCTTTAATTCGGCATCATTACGAGACTCTGCCAAATTTAGCTCTTTTTTTTTAATTAAGACTAGCTTTTATGAAGCGACTACTGTGTGCCTGTCTGCAAAATGGGTTTTTTTCTTCTGTGTCTTTAGGTTAAGAAGCCAGACATGATCTAAACCCCATCAGAACACTTGGGACTTCCACAAACAACAGAAGGCAATAGTAAATTTAGAACATATTTGAAACATTACAGTTTTGAAGGAGACGGTTATTGGTTTACTTTGACACAGTTTGAACTTCCTTTTTAACAAAATTGCCCAAAAAGATAATATAAAATTTCAACCCATTATGATACCTTAAACAAAAAGCCTTGATCAGATTGTTTCGTGAATTATATACTAGAAGTATCATTTTTTGCTCCACGATAGCTGTACATGTAACTATGACTGGAGATATACACGTCAAAACAGTATATGGTGTAGACCAGAATGGCCTGTTTGTAAGAACACTGCTATGGCAAGTTCAGAGTGAATAATATTAGCTTAAATAGCTTTCACAGTATAATGTTAAAGTTCATTCACAGTCAATATCGGACACAGGGTTTAAGATAGTTTGGTTTGCATCTAGTTCTGACTGGTCGCACATTATATATTGCATCAAAGGTTTAATTTCACTAGTTATGTTTTCTGTGTTTTGACTCTAAATGACTTAAAATTGGAAAACAATACAAAACAAACAAACGGTGAAATATATCTTGCGATCGTCGGTTTCCTGTGAAATATTTCTCGCGATCTTCGGTTTCCTGTGAAATATTTCTCGCGATCTTCGGTTTCCTGTGAAATATTTCTCGCGATCTTCGGTTTCCTGTGAAATAATTCTCGTGATCTTTGGTTTCCTGTGAAATATTTCCCGTCATCTTCGGTTTCCTGTAAAATATTTCTCGTGATCTTCGGTTTCCTGTGAAATATTTCTCGTGATCTTCGGTTTCCTGTGAAATATTCCTCGTGATCTTCTGTTTCCTGTGAAATATTTCTCGTGATCTTCAGTTTCCTGTGAAATATATCTCGCTATCTTCGGTTTCCTGTGAAATATTTCTCGTGCTCTTCAGTTTCCTGTTCGTCATCCAATATCTGATATTAAGCCGTTATAAACGATGTAAGTATTTCCATTTCCGTCAATATTCCTTGTAGCTCAAGGAATTCCACGTAACAGTTAGTCCATCTGACAGGGGGAAAACGCTAATCATACTTCCCCTCTTAGTGGTAAATCAGCAGGGAGTCGTTCAATACCGTACTCTGTTTATTCCAGCGGTGTCTTGCTTGGTCTTAGCGTTTCATTGTATTGTGTCCAGAAGTTGAGTAGGTGTTTACTTTGCCGACGTGTGCAGCATCCTTCTATTTTGTCTCATTAAACTATGTACCTG
Organism: Mizuhopecten yessoensis; assembly: GCF_002113885.1. Classification (NCBI taxonomy): domain Eukaryota; kingdom Metazoa; phylum Mollusca; class Bivalvia; order Pectinida; family Pectinidae; genus Mizuhopecten; species Mizuhopecten yessoensis. The sequence goes on from NW_018407994.1 coordinate 143,440, forward strand.
TTGATTCTTGGGTTTTTTGTGTCGCATCGGATGCTCAAATGTGTTCATCATCTGCTTGGACCAATTCAGTCTGTGCGTTGTTTTGCAGCATTCTGGTCGCTACCTTCTGCTGTTTCACAGAGCGGAGTTCCGTTAACACTGCGAATACGTGTGAGATTGCAACCGTAATCCAATATGATAACTTTCGTATGCCCAAAATTAGACAGAAATGGATATCGTATTCGCTGTGTTCGACCTGACGATTTCGATGATCGAATATCGGCAGTATTCGTCGGTTATCACAAGAGATATTTTCAACATGGTATCGACTCAAAGAGATGCGTACCTACGTATTCCCAAGGCAGCAAAGGCATTTTCGACATACGTAGTAGTTCCAAGTAGACTTCAACCGGTCAGCAGTGAGTGACAAGTCTAACAATTTCTTTCCAAATCTGCCAGTTGTACATGGAAACCTGGAAATCCCACTTTGACCTACGGAACGCTTTTGTACGGCTCATTAACGGGTGTCCTTCGTGTGCCAATGAGCGATCTGCTAACACAGCCTAGGTGTCGCTCAAGGAAATGAAGTTCGACATGGCTGGATAACAAAACTTGCACTTCACTTATTTCACGTAACTAATCAACTTTGATCTAGGTCAACGACACAGTTCATCACCAACGGTCAGCCATTTCCCAGTGATTGTATCGCGTGGTTAAAAGTTACATCACCTTCGTAGCAATTTTCACATCTAGCGTTATGTTTTCAGGGTTGAGTTGAGGCATATTTTTTTGGGATTCTGAAATATCCTACATTATCTTCTTGTAGTTATTAATGTTTTCCCTTTAGTGTGACTATCGCCAGTGTTAGAATGATTTCCATCACGATTTCAAAATTTCTTTTGAACTCGCTGCATTCGTTGCCGCCTATTTGTTCAAATTCTTGCTTTTAATTATATCATATCTCTCAGGCTAAGTTTTTGCTCTCCCGTTTTGAAGAAGAAATAACAGTGTTAACCATTCGGCTGTCCTGGGTCTGTCCTTGAGCACATTCTTTGCAGATCGCATGAACGTCCACCGACTCCATTGTAAGTCAGATGTGTAGGATGTGACTGCCGCAGCTCTGGCGTATGGTTTTGAATTATTTGTGTTTGTATTTCTGTCTCGTATCCTGTTAAATCAGATTTACTCTTCATCTGCTGCAGTTATGAACGAGTTCGTCGAGCGTATGAGATGCATTTTGTTTGCAATTTTATTAAAATACAGTAGATATTCGTCTGCTTAATTTGTGGGGTTAGAATGTTTTCCACTTGGTACCGATAATAAGTTTACCCATTTCCGCCCCGTATTTCCCAGAGGAGATCAGGGATGTAAATTCATGTATTTAGTGTTTAGATCACCTGAGCTTTAGCTCAAGTGACCTGTTGCTATCCGTCTTCGTCCACGTTTACCCGCATATTGTTATCGCCTGCATAATGCAACTTTATCTTACGTTGTTTTGCGTCTTAATTCATTCAAATCCTATATTTACGAGAATGATCGAGAAATGTATTTCTTCCACTTCGTTCAAGACTAGAACGACCGAAATACAGGCAACTGATCTAAATTGTATAAACAGAATATGTGTTCTAAGCTACAGGCTATTCACTTGGTGCATGACATGAGTCTTAACACCTGAGCTTTGATTTAAGATCTTGTTATATCAAAAGCAACTCTTAAAATTCAAAGTCCGGGGTTAAGTTCAGTGTATTCAGAGAAATTTAAACAGTGTTCTATAATTGTGACCCGATTATTTTCTGTTTTTACTTTTCCCAGGCTCATGCATGATCATGTCCATTCACTTCCCACAGTTGCCATTGTCATATTGTGTGGTTTAGAAATGGACAGCACCCTTGAGATTTATCACACGCTGTCATCTTTATATACCGGATGTCTTAATCTATACAACTATAATGATAACTCCCGATAGTTTCCGAATGCCGGGGCAAATAGACCAAAGAGCAACGTCCCGTTTTATGTTGGATCATTTCTGTTCGTTAACTTTCCATACAAATGTTGCCTGAAGAACGAAGACTAAGCGGGCTTATACATCATGCGGTTTAGTTTTCGTAGCAGTCTCCTGGGACTCAGAGAAGACGTATGGACTGAAGATTTACAGAAGCTGTTCTAAAATGCCTACACATCTCATCTTGGCCTTCGGCTTAGGCTTTTGTGGGGAAGTAAACTTGGGAATAACCAGATTCTAAAAAGCAGAAATATAAAGATCTTATCAGATGACAAATCAAATTTCAATGGCATTTTCCATATAAAGATTTGGTGAAAGGCCCGGATGTAATAAACACGATATTAATCATAAATTATATTTGGAAGTGTTAAAATACTAGTTAAAATGTCTACAGGGTTAGTTTTATGCATGCTGTAATCTTATGCGTACCTCAATAACGGCGCTAGAAAAGTAATATCCAATAAAAAAAAAAGTATAATACGAAGAATCAGGGTTACCAAGTTGCCAAAATGTCTTATAATTTTATCGATCAATAATATAAAAAAATACGTTTGTCTTTCAAACGAAAACAAAAGTGTAAGCAATTAACAACTGTTTTCCTTGTTTCTGAAAAAAAATAAAAATATACGTGATTCTCTTTTCATTAACCACTCTGTCTTATCAGAGAATGATAATAATGATGATGATGATGATGATATCATGAAGACAATAATAATGATTGTGATTATGCTAGATCCATGTCCGTGTGTGTATGTGTGAGAATGCGTGAATGTCCTGTTTATGTATTTGTATATGTAATGAAAAAACTTGGAAAAATAAAACCATTACAAAAGAAAATCAAAAAAAATCCAGGATTTTTGTTATCCACGAAATAAACAGTATTATATATTTATATGGAGAGAAGATTATTCAAACAATATCAATACATATTTTGTTATCAATCTGTAGCACAATTGAAGACATTCGGTTTTAATCTTTCAATCTACAACCCTCATAATGAGTAAAATCTCCAGAGAACTTCAATGGACCATTAAAATACATGTAGAGAGCTATCAAAGTACGCATTGATACTTATCTGACGAGAGCACGCGCCTGTGCACGGCAATTACATGTAATGCACGTGAACTTTGGTGGAAACAGGGCACTATCTGTGTTTACGTCTAAGCCAAATACCATCCCTATCTAAAGATGCTTTCAAGATCAGGAATAAAAAATACATTTATGAGAAAATCATCAATCAAAGGCTGAGAATTTAATTTAAACATATCTGTTTGCTGACACAACTAACTGCTTGTTTTATGTATACTTAGAACCGACACAGGAGATAAGGTAGGTATTATGTAAATATTTTATCCAGCATTAATGTGTTCTGACGTATGAAAGGCCTATATCTACTTATGTAATGAGGCACACAAGAGTTAAGGTAGTATGGTAAAGTACACCCTCAAATATCATAGTGTCATTCCAACAGACAATCTAACCATTCAAATGATAGTAGCCCTCGGTACAAATATTTCTCTAACAAAAATAGAAATTAAATCAGATTAAACCTCACTAAAAACTGTTTCAGCTTACGTAAATGAAAATGATTGAGTTACCACACGTATCTGTAACTATTTTGTCTCATTTAAGTAATAGCTCGAATATCTTTAGCCAATGCAAAAAAAGTTGTGTTAAGATATCAGTTCCGTATGTATGAAGATGCAATGCAACTGAATTAAATTAGCTCTGGTGCCGTAGTGTTTTGGTCTGTTAAAACATTGTTATTGAGTTAACATCTGGAAAGTTTAAATTGTTTCATGACTATATAAAATCGTATCAAACAATTTCGATCATTTTAATTCCCCAGAAATAAACACAAGGACAATAAGCCTGTCAACAGACAAACCTATAACTAATGACCGATCGGTAACCAATGACTGGTCTATAGTTTTGACTATATTGCCTTTTTCAGTCATTTTCCGAACACCAAGAGTCCAACTGACTATGATTTAGCCAAACATACTTAAGAATCAGCAAACGACAGCATCATAACAACTTTTTAAATATAAAAATATTGAGAAACTTTTGGATCTAGTCGAAACTTTACACTTACATTGTAACAACACTAAAACTGCTGAAATGGGTTTAACCATGATTTTTGCAGCATTTCCCGACTCTTAAGAAAAGTTCAACAGCAGACGTTGATTTTATTATTTTATTGTTGACTGATATATATATATATCTTATGAAACAATTGCTTTGTTCCGTTATAAATGAAAGAAAGAAACTGTATTTAGTAAAGGAATCTTCAAAAACAAAAATGAAAATTCCTCAACTTTTTTCCATTCAGACTTGGTTTGTTAAAGATACGTACTTATACGCGCATCACTTTGGCGATTCATCGTATATGTAGCTATAGAGTTGTCATTGTGACAGTATGTACATACATATGTCACAATTGGTTGAAATTTGACCATTAAAGAAGATATTTATTGCAAGCAAGCTACAGCTAGGTATTGAACAACATCACCAATTAGACACACATAACTCTACAGAAACAAAGAGGTGAATTAATCACACCTATAACAGACGAATCGCACGTTTTACATCGTTTGAGATTTCTTTGTCTCACTAAAGGGTGAGAACTTAAGCTTGTTGTGACGTCAACTCTCACCTATAAATAGACTAGAATACCTCGTGGAAAATGGCATTTTGGTAATGTGCAAGTATGACAGAAATGATCAATCGGTAGTGATTGTGTGGAATAGAGAAATCTTAGCTCCTTTGATTGACAATTACACAACACGAAGGTAAACCTTTTTTTCGGTCACAGAACCCGGGGGTTGTTAATTGCTTCATGCCACCTTCCAGTGGCATGATAAATCTTTTATTTTGACTGATCTTTGAGGGAATGATTGAGAAAGGGAGAAAGACTTGTAAATAGATTTACTCATTTTATTCATTGCTTTTTTTCCGAAACAGAATGTCTTTACAAGTAAGTCAACATCGATTTGCTAAAAACGCATTATTACGTTTCATTTGAAAGCGTTGTGTTTTCCGAAACAATGAGTGGAAGGGATCGTTTAAAAACAGGGAAGGCAACACAATTTTATCATTAATGTACACGTGAAGAGTCTGATGAAAGGAGCATTTTAGCCAAACCCCCATCCGGAAGTTTTTGTTTATTTTGTCGATGAGAGTGGGTCTTGCATTTGGCTGAAAGGTACCGTATATGACTTAAGGAGACTTGTATTAAATTGGCGAGGTACATAATGTACAATTAAACAATTCATCACAGTAATTTAAAGGTTTGTCTTTCGAATTTTCTCATGGCTTACTCATGAGATATTTCTGGTGCCAATCTTAAAATCACACAAACCGAGATGTTTTGTGTTTCTAGTTTAGCTTGTACTGGGCAATTTTCTCCCCATCTATCAAATAGGTCAAATCCTTCCGGGACACTTGTTGTAGGTAATCTACTCACATATAAGTTGCCTTTGAAGAAAGTGTCCTCTGATGTGACTTTATCCAAATATTATTATAACCCCATGCCCATCTCATGCATTGAAAACCGTACATAGGGCCTCATGTCTTATAATAATAAAATAATAATAATATACAACATTTATATAGCGCCCTATATAATTTGTAAAATTACTCTAAAGCGCTTTACAACGTATGGATAATAGTAATGGTTATAACTGTGAAAACAAAAAACAAAGGCTTGCAATCACTTTCATACATTTAACAAGCAATGTGCACATAATTGAACAAATAATAGGGTGATATTTACATGGCGTCTTTGCAAGGTTTCTAAAAAAGCAGACGTGAAGAGGTGAGTTTTGATGTCCCTCTTGAGTTTGGCCAGTGCATTTGACTTTATAATAGCAAATTGTAAGCTTTTCCACAACGTAGCCGAAACCCTCTCAAAGCATCTGGTTCCCTAGGTCACAATACGAGAATTTATCAAAATTTCTCTTCTGTTGACGACCAAGTACCAGATAAATGATCGGCAGAAGATAATGCAATTAATTATGACTGTTAACTTCAACGCTGAAATCGTATTTCGAAATATCGGTGGCTTAAAACACCTGACAAATCCGCCAAATATCTGTACATAGAAGTTTAACGTATATAGCACCATTGGGAAAGAATGAGGAGCTTCTATATATCTCTTGAATAGGTACCGCAACGGGTCCAACACAATCGGGTAGAAGAAGAGCTACCTATCAAAACGAAGACAGTTCCGGTATTTCGTGTAATTTAACAAAATGTTTGCTCAATTCCTGAGATAACTCTTTTCAGTACAATGGTTTCGTGACAGAGTTTTTGATTTAAACAAATTTTATTCCAAAAATCATTTCCCAAACCACAGCACATGTCACGCAATGTTTGAGCTGCTACGCTGAACTTCATGTAAAAACAAATACCAGCCGGATGGTAAAATACATTCTAAACTGAGAGATGGGTTGGCCAAGGCGAGGGAGAGAGAGTGGAGTAGTATAAATATATCGGAATAAGCTACTTCAACTTATACCCTGCACTGAAGTTTTCCCTGTTTTACGAGCCGAGTGAGATTTGCTTTACTACAGAGACTGTGGTTTAAATGTACTGTTGTTACATTGTACCTACTCACACATATTCAACTTGTCAGTTGTACAATCCGTGTTTTAGCGCATTGGTATTTCTGTTTCCACTTGCCCCTCCTTGTTGCATTTGTCCAATCATATGACTTCTTATCATGGGCATTTATTGACACAATAATGTCTATATAGAGACATACATGTATATAAAATGAATTTCCAGATGAAACAGTACTCAAAACGGAATACTTTTGAAATATGCAGTGTATGATGCGACTTTTTATTATTTTGCAATAAAAGTAAATGATTACTTTTAAGTCAAGATCAAATTGATATATTGGAACAATTTCTATCTGCATATCTAGTTGATCGTGAGCTCCTTTAACTTTAATAAACTGTCTGCAACGATGAAGTGCTCTGTTTTGGATACCCTTTCCTGTTAAAACGTCAATGAGAACCTGACTCTACTTAATGTGATCTATTAAAGATGCATGCGCCGCTGACATTTCAAACGTGTGTGAAATTAAATCTAAAGACATCTGTTGTTTCATTAAAGTCAAGAAATGATGTTCATGTAACTGAATAGGAAATGTATGCTTTTTATAGAAAATGTTTCCATTTTGAGTACTTTTTACTATATGGCATTTTATGAACGCAATTAGATCTATAAGTTCCTCCAATGCTAGGTCAGTATACTGCTGCTATTCCGTCTTTGCGTCTTGCAGAGTTATCTTCTCTTGTGAGCAGGTATTGATTGTCACGTCATTGTTTTGTGAGAGTAACGTCATCAATTTTTGAGAAAACGACGTAATTTTCTCACACAAACCAATGACGTAACAATCAATACCTTCTCCCAAGAGAAGATAACTCTGCAATACGCAAAGACGGAATATTTGTAATACATTGTTTATTGTATACCTAAAAGGGCATCTCCTTCACGTCCCTAAATGACCTCAGCTGTTAATAGTACGCTAAACGAATAAAACCAAACCAAACCTACCTTCCATCACGGATTTGAGTAATGTTTACTGTGAATTATTAACAAGTCATTTCTCTAATGATGACTAGGAAGTGGAGACAAATATGAAGAAATGAAATGAATCCTCAAAGGGAGTTCTCAACAATTGCACGCGACAGAATTGCTACGATTAGCGCTTGATAAGCCATAATTACGTAACGGACACGCATCCTTCCTGAAATAGCTATGAAAATGCAGAATACAATACCATTCCAATTTAACTACCTCTTATTTTGCACTTTTCAAATCTATTTCATCAGGATATCTTTGACTTAACGAATGTGATGGTTTTTGAAACTTCCGATACTGTTGTCCCTGATATGGCCGAGTTGAGGACTTTCGGACAATGGACGCGCCTAATACGACATTCACTGCGTCCTATGTCGTTTCGTCTACTATCTCATCTCCAACTTCCACTTGATCGGTTTCCTGCTCATGAGTCTAAAAATGAGTTTTATATCTTGAAAATCACAATATATTTGGAAAATTTGAAGCTGCTGCTTTATCAATGTGTTGGTTCATTTACGATCACATTTAAGCGGAACTCCGAGACGTTTGTGTTACTGGAATTGTCGTATTATTTAAGGAACAATATGGTTTAAAGAATCCTTCAGAGAACGTCAAGAAAATGCATGCAGGCTTTTCAGGATTACATGTCATTATTCATTCTTTAAACCATTATATTTTCAAGTCTTTAAATGTCACATTTTGATTTATGTTCTAAATGATCACGATTCGAAGTAAAATTAAGATAGAAATGTATCATCGGCACATAAGCATTAAAACGAGGTAAGATTTTGACAATATTGTATACGTATATAAGAAATAGAGGAAGCCAAATTACAGAACCCTTTAGGAGGCGGCAGTAATGATTTTAACTGAAGGCAGTTATACGTTTATTGCCACGGACTGATGTATACTTTTGAGATATAGAATTGAATTAATCTTGAGTGTCATATGCTGTGAAATGTTTTAGAAAAGCCTCAAAATACCTCAGTTGTGTAGAGGGAATTTCGTTTTAGTGAGTTGATAAGTACATAAAAGGTTCTGCAAGAAACCTGATTGGAATTGTAAAACAATTTTTATTTTTTAAAAGAAATTATAAACACTCTCCAAGACGTCTCGCTCAAATATTTTCGTTGATAACCTACGTTAAGATATAGTATATGTCTATAATTCGCTTTTTCATAGATGTCTCCTGATCGGGAAAAGGTCATTACCTTAGAATGTTTCCACCTGCTTCGGGGTAAACAGAGTGGAGAAAATAATTTGATATTATTAAAGAGGAATCGTAATTTACTCATTATCAATATATTAACATTCGATGGCTTTCAACTTCGGGCACGATCCTTTACATAAAGTCGGTATTTGTATGATATCCTTTACTTTCTAAGGTATCAGATTCATGTTAGAATCTAGTTTTTAGTGCTGCTTCATATGAACGAATCCTGCATCAGCTGCGGGGATCTTGTTATACCCGACCGTAAACATAGCATACGGCTCATTACCGTGTCCTGGGAGTTCGCCGTCGCACGTCTTTATTTGTGACAACAAAAAGTTGGAACTTGACGTATATTTGTGATACATTGTATTTGCCTTTAGTTGCGGAGATTGATTTGGGAATGACAGATATGTCATTGACATTTATTAAGCTGCTTTTATACAATTGTATAGTGTTTTTTGAAAGAATCTTCATGTTGTTTCCAAAACGATTTTAGATCGTTTTATCCAGTTACCATAAATGAATGCAAATATTCAAATAAAAGCATGCATTATTATAGTAAATTTACCATCGTCGAGTCGTAAATGATGCCTTGTACATGTATGTATGCATTTGCGTGCGCGCGTATGTGTGTATATGTATTGGAAGCCTTTTTTGTGACTGTAAACGGGAGAATCCTCAATAAAGACATGACAACAAAAAATCCCACAATATCCCTTACACACAACTACTACCACCTTAAACACAAACACCAAGGTCCTTGGGGCGGGGGGGGGGGGGGGGGGGGGGGGGGGGACGAGCTGGGCTCGAACTGAAACTCTGACATTGGTTTGCAACCCAGTGATGGCCATGTGCCAATGGCATACATGGTCCAGAGCATTATAGCACTGCGCAACTGGACACCCAGTCCCGATGGAGCACTCAAAATGAACTTCTATTGTCTTAAATGTGACATCACAATGGGAATCGCTACCTGATTTTTTAAGTTTTGTTTCAACTGGTTTCTTTTCCAGTGACATGTGCATCATTGAACTGTGTCCGAGTAAAATTGAGAATGATATGTTTCCCCGGCTTACCCTATTTGAGCATCATAAAGTAGTTTTGAGAAAATACTGACTTAAAATATATGAAAATCAATTACGGTTCTTGAATATCCCTTCATGTTTCATTACATAATGGACATTGAGAAGGCCATAATCAATGTTGGAGGGGTTGTCCTGTGTTATTACTTAATGAACATTTAGGAGGCAATAATCAACGTAGGAGGGTTGTCCTGTGTTATTACTTAATGAACATTGAGGAGGCCATAATCAACGTAGGAGGGTTTGTCCTGTGTTATTACTTAATGGACATTGAGGAGGCCATAATCAACGTAGGAGGGTTTGTCCTGTGTTATTACTTAATGGACATTGAGGAGGCCATAATCAACGTAGGAGGGTTTGTCCTGTGTTATTACTTAATGGACATTGAGGAGGCCATAATCAACGTAGGAGGGTTTGTCCTGTGTTATTACTTAATGGACATTGAGGAGGCCATAATCAACGTAGGAGGGATTGTTCGTGTTATTACTTAATGGACACTGAGGAGGCCATAATCAACGTTGAAGGGTTGTCCTGTGTTATTACTTAATGAACATTGAGGAGGCCATAATCAACGTAGGAAGGATTGTCCTGTGTTAATCCTTAAGGGACATTGAAGAGGCCATAATAAAAATTGCTGTGCTGTCTGTATTACTACACTTCGGACCACCTGTACACTTACTCCTCTCTCCTATCTTTTATTTCTTTTTGTCGCTGTTTCACCAGACTTCCGTCTTCATTCAATGACCCTAGATGGTGGTAGAACTATAAAACCATGAAAATAATACAACATCATTACTGATAAAGATTTTTGCCAAAGAAATTATTTTATGACGCATTCTTTTGTGGTGTATGAAAACGGGTCACCAGAGAGTGAGAAAACGTGTAAAGCACTGGGGACCCAGACGAATCGGAAATGTTTCTCAATTCTTCAAAGTGTTTCCTTGATATTGATTACGTATGACGAAGGTAGGCATCAGAGACCGGACGTAATTAGCACAATTGGTGACGAAACCATTCTTTCACACGGTAGTGAAAATCTTGAAAATCGATCAATTTATATATATATATATGCATTCCAATACATAAAGCGTCTGGGCCATCATATCACGTCCGAGAGTAAAAGTGTTTTGCGCATGCACACATCCACGTGTATTGAAAACGGTGACATCACTTCTGTAGGAAAGGAGTTATCAGACCTATACAGAGAATATGTGTTAATCTCATAATACTTGTCCAAATTCCTGTTATCGGGAAGAAATGAGTGATCTGAAGAGAATTGTGTCTGTTTAAGCTATGAGAGGTTTCACGATATCTTGCCATTCATGCTGAATCTTGAAGTGGTCTTTTTGGCGTTGGTCTTAGCAGCTAGGTAAAATCTTTCTAAAATGAGCGGCTTTGAATGAGAAAACCAAGAACAATATCCAATATCACGCATGTGTGCAGAATGTACAAAATAAAGACGACATGATAGGTGGTATCATACCATGGCATTTTTAGCAATGGCTCAAAGAATATTCTGGTCAAAAGGAATTTTTTTCTCTCCTGGAAGTAAAACGTAATGATGACATCGTCCAGTTCATAGTTAAGTTAGGTTACGTTTATTCACTAATGAAGTATATGACAATGCGACTTTATTTGGATCATTAACATATCTCAGATCTTTAATTATAACAGAATTCCTGGTTCCCCAATGCTTATCCATTCTATGCTTAAAAGTGTTTGCAGTCGGTGCTAATATCCAATTTTCCGGAAGATTGTTCCATATTCTTACAATTCGTAAGGCAAAAGAGTTCTACTGATATCTACACTCCTAGAATGTTGTGGAAATCCTTTCGTTAAATGTCCTCTTAATCCCTGTCTTTGTGATGGATCTTTCCACATCTTAACAAGATCCGTTGCACAATTATCGTATATATTGTGTTATTTTGAACATCTCATCATGTCCCCTATTATTCTTCTGCAGCTCATAGATGGTAATTTGAGCTGCCTCAGTCGATCTTGATATGATAGATCCCGAAATTCTGGTACCTGTTTTGTTGCTCTCCTTCGCAATCTTCAATCCTATCTATATGCTTCAATTTAAAAGGATGCATTTAAAGGGATGTCATAGAGTATTTGCAGATTTGTCAACAGTGAAAATTGTTTTTTGTTCAGAAAATGAAAGGATCGTCTAATGATTGCAAACATACAGTTTGCTTTCTTTACTTGTTTACTTAAATGATCTTCAAATGTGAGAAAAATCTGTCTCTAATTACTCCTATATCCTTCTCCTTGTTCACGTGTCGTCATGAAAACGTTTTGAAGATTTCACTTGCATAACGGTAACATAACGGTTTGAATGTGAATGCAGGCAAAATTATCTGGCTTCACGTTGATAGGGCATAAATTATTTCCAGAAAGAGAGGATGGATTCCAGAAGCAATTTCAAGAGAATATAATTTGCGATATTATGAATACTTAACTTACCAGAATATTGACTCAATGTACGCTTCGGGCCGTGACACAAATATATTTTAAAGAATCGGGCGAGAAAACCAAGGCGAGAAATGTATTTTGAAATGAAAATTAAATTACTGCTCCAGAAAGAAAAAAATCAGATCCTTGCAATTATATTGCCATCAAAGAAAGCTACCATAGCGTGCGAATTTTATCACATAAAAAACCTGATAAGAACTCTTATAAATTAATTAATTAATTAATTAATTTTATACATTCTCGAGAGGGATTGACTTGTTATTTGTCAGTCCAGTTCTAGCAAACGTGTACAACTCACTGGTCTATTTTTACAATTAGAAACACATGTTGATAACAGGCACAAACCGAAACTCGATGGAGGCATTACAAAGCGAGAAACCAATTCAAAACATTTCGAGATGAAAAGCGCGACCTTCTTTAAAATTTTGTTGAACAAAGGGTATTGGAAATTGCTTGTCTCTTTGAAGAGTGAACAATGGAGAAGACAAAATTCCCTTGGACTTGCAGACTAATTATTGTTGCTTTATTTGAAATCATCACGAAAAACATAATTGATTACCTTGAAATGATAAAATCAATTCCGAACGGGCCGTTACATGGAGCTATGACGAAGACAATGCTACGCCGTGTTGATATCGAACTATCTATACGTGTTTTATCCAACTGCTATCTTTCATGTCGGCTAGGCTTTAAATAAATAAAATCCTATTTTGTCCTAAAAAGAAAACCTAATCTTGTTCAAGAACAATGCGACAAAACTAAATTAGTTTCTTAGGTATTCAGTGACAGATGACAAAAAAAAGAATGACGCCATTTCAACATACACACGCATTCTGTATCGATTCTTTATTCGTTTCCAGACTTTACTCCTTGTCAGCATTCATCGCATTAATCCCGCATTCCAGATAAAACGGCGTCTTTTCGAAATACTGTCTGAACCATTTGTCCTTGGAAAACTAGAGATTGTATGCATGACCCTCAACTATCTGATTTTAAACATTTATGAAAAAATCTATGTAATCAGTTCTATAAGATCGTGCATGAAGCGAGAATAAGATAGACATCACGTGATCTACAGGGCTATGTTTCGTTCGGAATATCTTGAGGTTAAAGCGATACATATGAATTCAGTATTTTACGATACAGTCATATTATTGGCGATAATGTAGAAACAGTTCAAAGTTAATACTGACTAAATCTTCAGATGCCTTTAATTTTTTCTCGAGCAAGCAGTTATTGTATCACAAACGTTAACAAAAAACAAATATAATATTATACAAATAGTTGGTGAGCTTCGAACGCTTAACAGCTATAACCGAATATTATTCTGGCTGAAATTCTTACCTAGCTATTTAGGGATGCATTGTCCTGATCCGCTAAAACCTCATACACATACTCAATCTTCAACATCCTCATTCATAAACTGTTCCAACATCATAAAATTTAACGATAGACAATTACTTATACCGTTTATATTTACCTCTTACCCATTCTGATCAGCTCACAATAAAACAAATCATGAATGAATACAAAGTGCAACACGAGACAAATATAATGTTTCATGGCTTAACTGTCGGTGACAGAAGAGTTGAAATGTTCGAAAATAGATAACGATGCAATCACTTACACGATAGAGCTTTGATTCTATGTTTTATACACCAGGTATGTGTAGAAGAGACATATGTTACCTCTCATTACAGATCTTTAATGCCAATACATTGGATCGCGGGAATTGTAATCTCAGAATATAGAGCACATGTGCCGAGGAAATGTGTGACCCCAATATAGAACAATAGAGTCGAAGATTAATAGAATTTATCACTCATTTGTGATGCAGACAGAGATATCTAAACCCGAGGGTGAGATATTCTTTTAGCTTAAAGCCTCGTGCTAAACCTAAAAATATTCTCATCCCGAGGGTTGAGATATCTCTGTCTACATCACACAGGAGTGATTGATTATTTTCATACCGTAAAACATACCTTCACTGCGAAGTTGTATGTTTGACCCCAATGCACCGAACTATCATCAATTAAATTCATCAACAATTCTCTCCGTTTCACCATTTTTTCCTATGGCAACACATTCGCCTATTTTGAACTGTCGCAATGCTGAACTCGCCATGTTTTGTTTACATGTGTATTATACATGTGTGTAAAAAGTGATGATGTAATCGGTTTTGCTAAAAGTGCACAGGGTCAAAGGTCATGTTGAAAGAAGTGTGTTGTCTGTGACGTAATAGTGCGTGTCAGCTGTCTTGATCGGGGTAGATCAAGACAGGTGTATCTTTTCCCTACCAAAAACGGGAATGTACCTGTGAAGTGTGGGAGAAAAGTGGATGATATTCTAGTTGAGGCCTGCAATTTCGATGAAACAGGACAAGCGATGATGTGACTTTTACTTGTATTTAGCGTTTGCGTGTTGTTCAATGGTGTACTTAGATTCTATTCGGCTGTAGCACAGAATATTCACATATATTTAGTTAACATTTTCTACCATTTTTTAGTCCCTTTAATATGTCGGTTATATTAATGTAATATTAGTTGTCATATTAAGTCTTCATATATGCGTAGACATTTAAGCATTAAACTGCTTTTAGATGCGGTATATAGGCACTACATTACAGAAAACAAACTTGAACCGCTAATCGACAATCTGGATCATTTATAACTTATGCTTTTGTCAAATGGGCAACTTTAACTGGTTGAAAATATAGTATACAGATAACGATTTGAAATGTCTAAATAACTGACACTTTTTGCATTTAAGTGATTTAGAAACTGGCTGTGCCGAATATTAACCTCCTAGGTCTAACGTTAAAACAATGAATTATCGCCACCACGGAAGAGTTATCTAACAAGAAGTATCGGTGCTCTGAATATTAAATATTTCAATGAACTTACTGTTAACATTTCTATTTTTTGTGAGATTTAAAACACACAACTTCCCTGTTTCACCCCTAATTAATGCAAAATGATTATCACAGCACTACAATCTTCAATGCAAATGCGGTGACCGAGTGGCTAAAACGTCTGATTGTCTACGATTACTAGCCCTTCACCACTGAGTCGCGCTCGGTACTGGCCGCATGTCGGGGGGTTTTCTCCGCATACTCCAGCTTCCCTCCACCACAAAAACCTGGCACGTCCTTAAATGACCATAGATGATTAGAAAGAGGTGTTAATGGGTATCGCCAGTACTCAACATTAAAATGTCCCATTTAACGTTTGTAAGATATGGCACAAAAGAGGGAGGGCCAGAAAAAATACTTGATGTGCAGTCGAACCTCCTTCGTTACTTCTGTAATATTTCTTGCAGATAATTTCACCTCCTACACCCTTTCGATTTGAGAAATTTCTCTTAATTCTTTTTTCTTTGTTTTCATTTTAATACTGTACGTTTAGTACAAATTTAAACAGGGTGCCATATTATTCAATAACGGACATATGTATTTGAAATATTTGCAGCACATAACGAAAAAGTTGTTCAACACATAAACACATGAGAATTAACGGGAAGACAACAGGAACCACAACACACAAAATGGGGACAAAACGAAACGCTCCAGAACTAGAGGCATTTACTGCAGCCGTCGTTATCTATCCTGTCAGAGACGGACCCTTTTTATCGCTCACCAATATCAAATCCTATTTAACGCAGTTTGTGAATTTGTATAGTACATTGAAATTGAACAAATAACTTCAATAGGCTCACATGTCCGTAAAGTTCATTCGATTATCAGAAATGTCGATACTAAATGATTTTCCGGAGGAAGGCACACAAAAATATTGGATTTATTCAAGAGAAAGGAGAAATTGTACGTCCGGTAAATATCATCCCTACACTTTATTGTGTTCATCCTCATACCAGCTTCTTTGGTATAACGAACTTAATTCAACACGTATTTTATGCAGTTATTTTTTATTTCGATGAATTTATGCGAACACAATTTTCTTATTGACTGTTTCTGTAATATTATCGACAGAATATTGTCGTTATATTACAAGCTTCTCTAAGGAACAGTTAAACAGACATGAAATAAACTGCCAACACATTTTATCGTTATGTAGCAAGATTCCATTAGATTCGAAGGAATAGTAAAAGCATTGTAACCTTTCAAGAATCACAGAAATTGCGTTGCTTGTAATCAGGTATAATCATTTACGTGTTTAAAATAATTCACGTCACATCGTCTGAAAAAACAATATGCGATGTTGCGAAAAGTGCCCAACATTTAAGATACACCTGTTCAACTTAACTTACTTAATGTTATCCGAGCACAATTTTGTATATTTTATGTTCCCTGTCGGAATCATGGCAGTAAGAAAGCTATATTTACTTGGGAAACGGTTGGTTTTTATATATACCTGTTACTGAATGGAACGAATGGAGGAAAATCAAACCCGATCAGTTCTAAACCAATAACAATAAAATGGGAAAATTGATGTCGTAAAAGCGGAAATGATCACATTACGGCATGTCGTAAATATCAGAAACGATAACATTACATGATAGTTTGTAATTCACTCTGATTCAGATGCTGCCGATATGACCTGTTCTAATCTACACTCGCCACGTCTCTGGAAACTTAATTTTTCCCTTACGCGCACGAGATTTGTATGATGACATTTACAGGGATGAAAAACTGTCTACCATCAACACCTGTAGGCGATATTCTGTGTTGAGTGCTCCATAAGTTTTCTATCGGAATATGGCAGACTTGTATGCACCGGTATCTTTCATCATAACCCAGAGGCATATATTGTTTGTTTTATAAATTGTCTCCTTTTTCGTGGTTTTTTTCGTGTTTTTTTTTTCTCTTCTAAATATTGTTCAATATTCACAAATAAATATGCAATATCATTTACTTTTTTTCTAGAAACGATCAATGTTCTATGTGTAACTGTCAAAGTTGGGGTTATGACAGAAAAAAAAACGAAAATTAATAAATCACAAGAAGACCGATTCCAAATGCTTTTCAGTAACTTTTGAAACAATTAAAGGCCTTGAGAATCTGTCCTGTTTTAAATCGATTTTGATTTTTTTTATAAATATTTCTTGGTTAATGTACGTTTTTGTTGAAGAGAACTATCAAGCGTTACTGTAACATGTTTCTATATGACTATCCATTGCACTGTTAATGACATACATGTGTATCACTATAATCGTAATATTCTTTCATTGTTTCTACTTAAAATGCATCAAAATGACATACATGTGTATCACTATAATCGTAATATTCTTTCATTGTTTCTACTTATCATGGTCATGAATCGAAAAAATGGATAATTTTACAAAGATTATCAAATTTACCCTAGATTACATTTAGCCTTGTTTCGAATTTGATTGAAACGGGATGAAAACATAGGACAGATTCATTATCAATTACCATGGAATCCGATTCGAAAATGAGTAACTTGAAAGACTGTTTGCATGTTACTGTACATTTACATTTGCATAAAGAATGATATGGTACATTGTAAAAAAATAAGGCATTTATGCGATGAAGACACAGTACTTAAGCAATACCAGTGTTAACTTGTTTTTTATCTGACATTAATTGTTTACTTATTAATTGACAACATTAAATACAACAAGAATTCTAAAATATATATATTAGCACGCTAATTCAATGCGTACAATGATCAAAGAAATATTATTACATAATACAACTGTATGGTACTACAAAAAATAGATAAAATAAAAGAATAAAAAGAATTATTGAGCTTTGAGAAAACAATTACATCTGGTATTTTATACGACATAACATACTTATATTGCATGACAGGCAATACACATGGAAATTGGAAAATGTAACTTGATTCTGAGTATTCTAATTCAGCAATTAAATCAAAGCAGCATCTTGTTTGATAGATTACCAACCATATCCTGGAGTTTTGACCTTGAATTTCAAAGGTCCCACTTATCTATGAATGTTTGCACTTTAAACACACTCTGTACTAAGTGTAGCACCTCTAATGATGTTTTAACTTGACGTACATAACATCTGTCTACAACGGTAGCAGCCGGCGTGGGTACACGTGATACTCCCTCTGTGCACTTGTACACAGTGGCTGTCCTGTCCGTTGCATTAGGTGTATTCAAGTTACAATGTGAAAAAAGCCGAAGTAAAGCATAAATGCATGCTTGAGAACATGTTTTAGCACCTGATGATTCCATACATCTGTTAAACAAGTAAACAGGTTTAAAAAGCATCATGTTTCAAGACAGTGCGTTGCAGAGTATACTCTAGACTTACCGGAATAGAGTTATCGGCTGTATATGACTCTCTAGGAACATATCGAGTGTGACAGTACAGTTGAGTTGTGGTGTCTACATTTGAAATCAGCAGGTCATGTGTTAGCATGATTGACATATGTGCTTTACTTCACTCTGAAAAAAGTTGAGAATTTATTAACAGTGCAACAATTTGTATAGCACGAAACATAATCGCTTTACAAAACAAATACCCATAAACTGAACTACAATCACGCCATCTTGAACCTGTGAGATTGACATCGTTATGATAACCACTCACAATAGTGAAATACATGTATTAACAATCTTGATTTCTATGTTTGAAATATTATATAAAGGTCCTGATTGCTGCTATTACACGCATATTTTGTCAATGTTGAAATCGTGGATTCTGCCGTAAATAAGGTTAAAAATATTAGAGCAGTTGTGTTATAACATGTACGGACCGGGAAAACGGATAAACATGAAAAATTGCAAAAGTACACTCTGGAGTACATAACACATCGTTTTCAGCTCTTGGATCCTCGGCTACTAGACTACAGAAGGCAGTAGATATTAAAGGATTGAATTTGTTTTGTTTTGTTTAACGTCAAATATCACACACACACACACCCTCCCTATATCTCATGATTGCTTCAACACACAGTTGTATCGTCGATCCTATAAGATAGAAAACATAATTATGGCTCCTACATTTAATAACGATGATTAAACTAAACAACATGTTATAGATAATTGTACCTCAATTGGTTTTTTGAATATACTGTACATAGTGAAGTATTGTTTTATATGACAATAGTTCTGCAGGTAATTTCTAACGATAATGTAGGAGTGTTCTCGCTTGGCGAATAGGTAATACGTAAACCGGTTCTGCAGGAAGAAAAAAGTAGTTTTATACTAATAAAAGGGTAATAATTAGTGTATTTTTCGAAACAGCTAATATCATTCGACGACGATGTGAAAAACAATGGTGTCATTAAGGGTAATTAAATTTCACATTAATGAACACGTTAGTTAAGGAGATATGCTACTTTAAAACTTATACCTTGAGTTGTGATCTCATTAGGGAAAAAACATATTGTCATAAATATGAGGTAAACATTTTGAAAATTTTATCTTTAGTTTTAATACAATCAACTGCATACCATTCAAGGTATGAAATGTCAAAACATGCATACGGCGAATTGTATGTCTAACTCAATAAGGCAGAGGATAACAAATGAAAAGACATGTTTTATTGATCCAGAATATTCATTTTCCAGACGTTTTGTCAGAGAATCCAAATTAATTGGGTGGCTCTGTACACAAAACCCCTCAGAAGTTCTACGCGGATTCATAAATGAGAAATGAATTGTATATGTACATTGTGTTGTAATGCCGTATGGAGTGTAGTGGCAAACAAACACTCCGTGCAGCATGCTTGTACACCATACCATCTTGAACGTTTGTCTTACTTTCTTAATATTTATGTTTCTAGCAGGGATCTTACATAGAAATAACATATAGCAACTTATATATAATTATAAGACATTTACTCCGTGTGAAATCATATCACGCATGTCCATTTCAAAAACTACTGGTCAAAGATGTCTAATATTATATCTATTACGTCATAACGTAGATGACGTCACACTCATCAGAAGTCGAATTGCTTGAATGATAAATGCAATGAACTTTAGTTCGATTCAATGGGAATGTAAATAATATAGGATCAAGTGGAATGAATCGTGCAATCATCTACCCACAATGCATCACAATTTCCTGAAATTATCATATAGCAATTTGTCGTTTATGTTACATTGCCTCGGTGTAACTTTTTCGGTGTAATATTTCTCGTGGCAAAGTTTTTGAAGATTGAGTTTCTAAAAGCATCATTCATCAATACGAATACGAAGTACGTCACGGGACGCTCTCTGGCGCACAGCTACCATAAACCCAGACTCATCCATCTGCAACTGAAATAAAGATGGATGGTGCCGCTGAAATCTGACGAGAACGACAAGATAGAGTGGTAGTTTGGGTCGAAAGAACAGTATAAGTTGGTCTTTGATGGTGCATCCCTTTAATCAACGGTCTGTAAAAGAAGATTATATCTCATGCATATTCCATTACGCCTAATGGATATGCATGTGTATGCAAATGAACCAGCAAAACAAAGTTATTATTCGAATGCTTTTTATGTTTAGTTTTGTTTTTTTAGTAGTGTTAAAGACATTTTTTATAGATTTTTATCTGTAATGTCGCAAAATGTTTTGGTCAAAAAATCTATCTGTATGGTTGCCAAACCTTGGATAAAGTCCGTAATGTTATTAGGCTGTCAATCCTTCTTGTACCACGTCGTCCTGCTTTTTGTCTTTTCACTAACGCCATTTTTTTCAATTTCAAAATCCGTGGATATCCGATAACGAAACACATCAAACAAGAAAGACACCCTGTTATCAACATCCTAAAAGGCTGCCAATTCCAAAGATATTATTTTCCAAAAGCTTGTAAACTGTTGTCCTTCATTATGTTTTATGTCAAGTCTATTAGATTAACTAAGGATTCACCGCTGAAAGATGGAGAACACTTCAGCGATTACAAGGCCAGCATAATCAATACAAAACTCGAGCAACGACATCCAGCTCTTTCCTGTACAACAGGGAAAAAAGTCTGAACTTCTTAATACATGTATGATGTTGGTACAAATAAGAATGCTGCTTCTTAAATGCTAGCCTTAAAGGCCGATTAACACAACAACGGTAAACAGGGGGCATTGTGGGGTAAACAGTAGACTAGCCCAGATAAAACAGAGACATGAATATGTTGTTGGAAGAAAGGGATAGAAATGGACAAATTTAAAGACGAAACTGTTTGAATAAGAGAAGAAGAGATAGCTAAATGCATATCCATTGTGTAGAAATAAATATAGACTGAATAAATTGTTTTCATATAGATAAATGTAGCCTATGCTGCTAGGTATTCGTTTAGTACAGGAGGAACCAGAAGCAACTTATCTAATGAAAATAAGATTCCGTATACCGATATGTCCACGCGACGCATCAGTAAACGGAAGCGATTCGAAAATCTAATTTTAAATCGATTGCAGAAGCCACCTCCCTACCTCAAAAAACTGTAGACCACATGAAGATTTCACAAAATACTAATTTGCTCTTCTTATTAAAAAGGTGTCTAGGTTTTGTCATTCCCTCTTGTGTATATGATCATTGTGTTACTATTGATGTTTTGTTTACATCGGTCAGAACAACATAAACAATTGTTTTCACCGACGCTCAATTTTATCAATTAAATACACAAACACATAGCGGTACTTTTGTATTTGTTCTACTTCCTTTTTGACCCCACATATTGATTTTTGGTCATGTGTTGAGGTTTTGTTTTCGTGATCGTTTTCAATTTTGCGTCCAAGTGATAGCTAAGGTTATATGAAGACATTGTTCACAGATAATGGAGTAAACGAATGGTGCGCCCTTAAAGTAGGAAGGTTCATATGAAGACGGTGTCCAGTAATAATACAGCCACTCAACATCTCTTCAAAACACAACTCACCGAAATATAATTAGCTGGACAACGTACATATATCATAACCTGTCAACCAGCCGCATTGTTCTGACAAAGGTCAATCAGACATTTCATAGGAGACATTGCCGAAAAGAGAATTAAAAAAATATATGAAAAATCACTCTGAAAAGGTCTTAATACTATTTGCCCTTTAAAGTCTATATAAGACATACGTATAACGTCTACACACCTGCACGGATGGATAAATGAATAAATAGGTGTGACAAAAGAGACAATTAAGTGAAGGTTTATATCATATATGTTTGGTTTGGTTTTATCAGGTGTAGCGCTTTATTGAAAACTTAGATGTTCCCAAGTATGTAATGCATGCATACATGTTCGTATGTCTACCGAAGGCGGTTTATTGGTGTAGATGCCTCGATGCGATAGCTCGGATCTGACGCCGAGTTTAGAGTGCTATCTCACTGAAATACCATGCCAAAGGCACACAATAGAGCATTTCCACACTGATAACGGGTTGACACGTTTTTCGATTACCCTGAATGCTGAACTTTAAGCAGGAACTGACAACTACTATCTATGAGGACTTTGGTATATCCCAGCCTAAAAGACAGAACCCGTTGTCTACCCAACGTGGGCGAATGTTCACCACACTTTGGTATATCCCAGCCTTAAAGACAGAACCCGTTGTCTTCCCAACTTTGGCGAATGTTCACCACACTTTGGTATGTTCCAGCATAAAAGACAGAACCTATTACCTTCCCAACTTGGGCGAATGTTCACCACACTTTGGTATGTCCCAGCTTTGGGACGCAATTCAATACCATCTCAACTTTAGCATACGTTCACCACCAAAGCAAAAAGGGATATTTCTAAGCAAGGAAAGAAAAAGGTTTTTAAGAAGAAGATGGAGAATACCAATATCCCAAATGTTACAATGGGCGCAGCAAATTATGGTCGCTTTTGTGTCCCCAAAGGAAGTGCACAAAACAAATCCCCAACTCTGCAGGGGGTTCCCATATCAGCCACAACTTACAACATGTAATGAGTTATTGATAAAAGACTCCAGAACTGGGCTGCAACAGATCAATTTGGTTTTATACAATGTCCATTAAACATCAACATAGACAATACTCCGGTGATTTTACGGTGAAATCTTCATGAGTCGCCCTATAAATCACACAGTGTGGTACAACAGGCTGTTATATTGCATAAAATCTTGGTAGCAACCAATTATACTGTCTTGTTTTGTGTTAATTTATGTGTATATAATCATTATTCAATGTACCACAATGCACAATGTCATGATAGTTTGAAAGCACCTGCTGGACTCATCAGCAAACAGTATAGAGTGCCACAATTCTGAATTTCCACCGCCTCGGTCCAGAAAACTGTGTTAGTATTTTAAGCGTGGTCATTTATCAATCCTCTCTGATACCATTATAACGTTTAAAGGTTAGCAGCTCTGCCAAATTAGCAAACAAATTACCAATCTACATAGAGTCGGTGAAATTAAGTCAGAAGTGCGTTTACCAGACACGTTATTGTCATGCTAGTCGTTTCTTATACACAAATTATTTAATTGCTTCAGCTGCTCATAGGACATTAAACAAAATAAAACCAAACGAATTATTTCGACCTCGGGCCAGACGTAACGAGATTAATGAACTGGTAACAAAGAAGCGTTTAAAAATTAAATCAAAGAAAATTTATGAAACAGGTCTTCCTTCTCCTTCTAATTTCTTCTACTATTTCTTCTTCTTCATGTTCTTCTTCTTCTTCTTTTTTTTCTTATCCTTCTTCTTCTTCTTCTTCTTCTTCTTCTTCTTCTTCTTCTTCTTCTTCTTCTTCTTCTTCTTCTTCTTCTTCTTCTTCTTCTTCTTCTTCTTCTTCTTCTTCTTCTTCTTCTTCTTCTTCTTCTTCTTCTTCTTCTTCTTCTTCTTCTTCTTCTTATTTTCTCTCTTATAACATACATGTTTACGATTTATTATTCCACCATTTCATATTTTAAATACTTTAGGAATTGAAAAGATAAGACAAATAAAAAATGCCTTCAATACCGCGAAAATATATGTTTATGTTAAATGAACAATTTTAACCATTGTGATGGTCTGCTGGATGAATTTGAAAATAATCCTAAGAGACATCACTAGATATTTTATTCATAGCATTATTAGCGGTGACGTTAAAAGGAATCAGCATAATTATCCATATGGGTATATATAATGAACCTTGACTGAATCCTGAACCGAAATTCTGCCAACTGTTTTTATCGTCGGCCACTTTAAGAGTTTGCATGGAAAGTTTGTGTATTACAAAACTTCAAAAATGGATTTTTAATCACTGGCCTACTGATTTCTATGAAAAATCTTTTTCTTCAGAAACCAATCGCCAACCGTCATAGGCTCATTGAAATCATCAAATGTTGTACATGTAGTTCAAAACAAATCAGTTCATATTATGTGACTCGAAATTTTATCCAAAGCCCTTTTCAACAAGAAAAGTTTGAGGTTTCTAAACAACGATAGAACAGGAATAACTTTTTAAACAGTGTAATATTTCAATTTAAACAAATTACGTTTGTTAGTGTATCTAATGCAGGAATAGGTTATAGAATATCACCACTACATGTATCAGTAGTCTCACTTAGGCAATTTCAAGAGCTTCTAAAATCAATGAACACATTCTCAATAGTAAAGAACGTGTTATGAATACAGGTCAATAAGAAATATAAATATGAGGAAATTTTGATAGCTCTTCATTTGCGATTTGGGTTCTCGCAAAAGTTATTTCCATATGACGCGTCGACCATGTCTGGTGGTCGAACCGTTCCAGGACCGTTTCAAAGGTCAACACTAAGCTTTAATAACTTCAATACGGTAGCATTTCATTCCAACCGCAAAATCCAATTAATCTTTTGAATACTTCGTCGTGACCGCATAACCTACTCTCAGAAAGTGATGACGTCACAGAAACAACTTTAATCAGACGTTAATTCCGAACCTCGTGTCTTCATCTGTATTAATTCGGTTGAGGACTGCCTATGCCCTGGTGGTCTAATCACACACGGTAAGCTATCGGCCGTATAATCAATCATCACAGATGAGGTGTTGCCGGCAAACGACGTGTCCCTTGAAACTAGAAGATCACACAGACATAGTTCCCGACGTATCTGGGTTTATGTCAACAATTACTGGTCTGTAATAGGGTCTTACACCGGAGTAAACATGTTCAACGTAACCGCTGTCTGTCAATAATTCAATTATCAGACTCCGGTGCCATCATGACTATAGGGAGAGGGGTGTTATCTTGTTCGAAACCTCTAATACATTTTCTGCACAATCATATTACGGAGATAGATATACTTTTAAATTGATTCGCCGCAAGAGTTCATCTTGAATTAGATACCTCACGATTATTCGTTCAAATACTTAAAACTTATGTATTACAGTCAATATAAACATGACAAATGTAGGGGGGTTTAACAATGAAGTTAACAATTATCTTGTTATATCGCTAAGCCACCTCATACGAAAACGCTTAAGTGGTATAAAGTAGGTGTACGTATTTCCTTGGTCCTCAATGGGCGGGAACATTAAGCGTGTCCTTCCCAATCTGTTTCATCCGTCATTATATTTCCGTTCTAATCTAGGAAAGTATTACCAACCATGTTCGATACCGTAAATATATGATATAGTATAATCAGGGTAGACAAAAAAATAATTCAATGAATCTGGTCTTTAAAATGTCGTTAAAACGGCGTAAATAATATTTTAGTATGAAAGTAATTCGAAACACGATTTGTGTTCAAGACAAATACATATTCAATACACTTTGTATAAATACAGGTTTATAAGATTTCTAAAACAGATTTTGTTAGAATAGAAATGTTTATCTCGGCGAATTAAGAAAACGTCACTTTATATAATAAGTATAAATATAATAACGAGTAAAATAGATTGAGTGGTGATGCGAGCTTTTAATAGATGCGTTCCTTATATCAGGAACTGCTTCCTCCCTGAAATATATCTATGGGAGAAGTTTTGACATAAATGCACTGGCATCCTCGCAACAAAACAGTTGTTCGACAAGAGACCCGAAAATCACGTGAATTCGTGAGGCAGACCCGAAAATCACGTGAATTCGTGAGGCTAATTGTCCCTGACCGAGACACTCTCTTTAAGCCTTAAAAGGATGCCGACGTGACAAACCACCCCTGAAGAAGACCCAGTAGTCCAGACAATATGTAAGAGGTTTCATACAAAATGCCTCCGACATGGAAAATGTTTAGAAGGTACGGCAGGCTTATTCCGGAGATGTTTTCCAAAACCATCTCGCTGTTATCTTTTTCAGCATTGTGATTGGACACTGACCTATTGACATGTTAGCATTCCCTTCCCGTTTGGTCTCTATATAACAGACAGTTCGCTTGTCGATGGCCAATTAAAACTGTAGGAGATATCCTCTGGGTATTCAGCAACTCTCTGGCGACGTCTGTCGTCCTAATTATTCCCATTTACAATTTGTTTCCAATAGAAATTACTTACTCGTATTCAGCCAGCGAACAATCATCTTATAAGTCTTGCTACTATGATTTGTATTTTACATTTTGTATTACTCCTGTCGATGGCTTATGTTAGGGACCGGTTAAACTGAATAACTTGATAATCTTTAATCCCATAAATGATGACGTAATGCACTGCTCTTCAATACTCACATGGTCATGTATTTGGGATGACTTTGGCCTGAGTTAAGAGAGAAGAAAAACAAAATAATACCGAAATCGGAACAAAACTGGAATTGTAATGTGAAGGTGAGAGAAAAAAATACCACAGCATTGTATTGTTTTACTGCCCTTCAAGGGAGAGGCATAGTTTAGTACATGAAATTGTTTCAGTAAAGCGCTTGATGATTCGATGGCAAAGCTGAGGCATACTTCGAGATTCATTAGTGCCATTCGACCCTTCTCGAACACCGCATTGAGTTTCACAACCCCATATGTTGAAAACGAAAATAATGCCAGTATTTGATTGAGTGTGTGTGTGTCAGTTGTAGGGGTCACTAATGGTCATTAACGACAACTTCTGGAGATATAAGAGCTCCTTTATTCTAATCTAAGTGAACAATTATATTTCTTAACAGGAATGCATGACTCGATTGGTCAGCTCATGACGATTCACCAGCGAAAGCTCCGGGGCGCATATGGCTTTCGGTAAACAGTGTTAGTTGATTGTCTATCAGAGCTAAGTCCCAGATCACACTTAGCGCCAAATCACTTCGATCTTTTTTATAAGCATGTCTATAATTACCATCGATATTTTCATTTAGTTTATATTAGGGATGGCTCCAACTTCATCAGGTATTTGTTATCTGAAAGAGCCTATGATTTCAGCCTCGGGTTATATATCTTACTACTTAAATAAAGTCATTTTGTATTACTGACCTTTCTGTCATGTTATTTTTTTGTCATCCTGCATGTTTAATAAGACAAAATATTCATGTATGTTTTTGTAACATGCGTGCATGTGAAGTCTTACTAATGGTGGCTGATATGAGCCATTTTCGTTATTTCGTAGCGAAATAGCTATTTTTATCGTATTTTCGCCTTGCTAAACATCGCCTTTGCGAAGCGAAAAATAAAAAAAATAAAAACGATTATAAGGTCACTATTTAGCGACCCGAATTGCAGGTCAAATTAGAAGATTATCGTTCTTCCAGGCGAAATATGTCAGGTCATTTAACAGCCACTTTGTATTTTGGTTAATTCGCATAAAGTTTTTCTGTGTTTCGTTACTACGCTGTGAAAAACTGTTAATCGCAGGGCGAAAAGAGAACAAATGTCGTTATTTCGCAGTGAAATAACAAAATGGCACATATTAGCCACCATACTAATTGGTAATAACAATGGTATGATCAAAGATAAACAAAGGAAGGATTGTTGGGTGCTTACTACGTTAATTAATATATAAGCAGACAAGTAATAGCTACATTGTACAGTACAAGGAATTCCGAGCCTCTGCCAAAGATACAAAAATGAAAGACAACGAGTAGAAATCAAACAACATATACTGAACAATAACGCTGATGTTCAATTCAAATTCCATCTACCGGCCTGTATCTGAAGACTACTGACTCAGTAGAGTCCATCGACAATTTTTTGCAAAAGAAAATATTAAAGCGTATCATACAAAGGAAACTATTAAAGCTTGTCATACAAAGGAACCTATTAAAGCTTGCCATACAAAGGAAACTATTAAAGCTTGCCATACAAAGGACACTATTTAAGCTTGCCATACAAAGGAAACTATTTAAAATTGCCATACAAACGAAACTATTTAAGCTTAAAGCTTGTCATACAAAAGAAACTATTAAAGCTTAAAGCTTGTCATACAAAGGAAACTATTAAAGCTTGCAATACAAAGGAAACTATTTAAGATTGTCATACAAAGCAAACTATTAAAGCTATCATACAAAGCAAACTATTAAAGCTTGTCAAACAAAGGAAACAATATAGCTTGTCATTAAAATGAAACATTAAAGCATGTCTTAAAAAGTGAACAGTTTAAGTCGATGGCCGAGTATATGGTGAAGATTCGCATACATAAAACTCGTCAAAAAGAAAATTACAGTATTCAAGTAACATCTCAATCTAGAATGGCTTTCCGATCCGTATGCGCTGCATCGCCCACACATTAACTGTATGTTACCCAATGAGCCTGACCCCATCCTGAACATGTCTGACGAGCGGTTACATTACAATTCCCAAGAAGAGAGGGTTTATTCAACGATAATCGATATGATTAGGCTGTAACAGTGTCTTGACAGAAGTTCCTGTCCATGTACACTTTCTATATAGGTAACGTAATCGCTTTTTGCATTATATCAATTTTGACCCTTTACTCTATGACGTTATTTGCATAAAAAAACTGAAATAAATAAAGCGATGTATTTTCCTCTCTGTCTGTCTGTTTTCATTTATATATAGAATACAATTCTGTAATAGATTTATGATGTAGGGCATTAAGAATAACGCGTGATCACATCAAAATCTTGCCTCAACCGTCTATATAGATATGTATAGATATACATTTATAAAGAAACCCTGTTCGTCCGGATTATTTATCCTTAAATGGAAAAATCCGTTCGCTAAAGCTTAAGACATATTACGACGGCACCCAAAAATGCTTGTCATCCGAGGGTCACTTTAAAAGATTGTGGTACTGCTTAACTGAAATACCACAACTTGGACACAGTAGTATGATATCTTGTCTGGGGGTGTCATTCTACTAGCAACGGGGCTAGATGCCGACGAACATATTGGGTAAATCATAGAGATATATTCCGTGTGTTGTGTATGGAGAATGAAGATATATAGCAGGTGCATGTTACGGTCTTGTTGCAGGATATGTCTTTATATGCACATGTTCATAGTGTGCAAATGTATATGCACTGATGATAACGTGAAATAGTGGTGCTACAAAACACACTTTATTTATCTGGTTCGGAAACGTCACTGTTACCATCAATATTTCAATGACGTCCCACAAATTGTAAAACGGCGTCTGTACTATTACATCATTGTTAGGTTTATTTTTAAGGCCCATGAAAACATTCCCATAATCGAGATTTCCAAGCTCTACTCTGGGCCGTTACAGACATTGTTTTGCTTCCATGTAAGATTTTGTATGTAAGATTGTATGTAAGATAGCGACGATGATTTAGTCACTTCAGGACATAATCGGAAAAAACGTTTTGTGGCCATCCTGTTATGTTTTATCATGTTCTGAAACAAGTGAAAAGATCGAAATAGTCTGAACTAGAGAGCGCTTCCGAAATCCTCAGCGGCAGAGCGTCCGGCTAGAAGTTCTGTGATCTCTGATTCGATTCCCAGCGGAAACACGTTTCATTTGCTTGACTCTTTCCTATAACATTCATGCAAGAACACACGAGCTTTATGTATCAGTTGCACCTAGATCAAAGGCAAAATTTTGTGAAGATGTGCAAAAGACTAAGGAAAACTTTAAATTGTTTGGTTTATCGAAAACAGATAACATAAACATAAAAAATGGACTAATTAAATCGTGTCGTGTCTGGTTGAGTCGATACTCACATATGCATCACACAACGATTTCAATGTAATTGTACCATGACAGGCAGATACAAGAAAATCCAGAGGAAGTCGATACAAAGTTGATTTAGCATGCAATGGATGCTCACGTCAGATGTTAAACACACATCAATAGTTATTTGCTGGTACCAACACATTCGTCTTGGGTTCAATACGTCTCTTGCGAGTGTCACCGACTCCCCTGATCTATACGTGAACGGGAAAGAATACAGAGGGATCCGTATCAATACAATGGACACTTAATTACACTTTCGATAATTAAAAACCTTTCCTGACAGTTTCTTGATTAGGGAGAAATTACCTCCAACAAATACCTCATCAAAGCTTAATTTACACAGCACTACCAGGCGATTGATTGAAATATGGACACAACATTAAATCGCCATATTCAAAGTCTAGTTTGGATACGGGTGGAAACAGGAAAATGATTCAACTTCCGGATCAAATATCCTCCATCAAGCTTATGAATAGTAGATCGAAATTATATGTTCACGTAGAATATGCAAATCCACAGATAAGAGACTGATTGGTACCGAAATATGTGCGCTTGGAGCAAGAAACACCATGTGTGAAATGACATATTTTTGAGAGAAATGGGAACATATTTTAAGAGAAAACAAAGAAGACCGGGTATTTTCAGTATGATTTATGAAACAAAACATTCGGTTTAAACTCGAAACATATATAAAAATGCGCCAATTAACATTTTACTTTAGTACTTAATTAGATATAGCAGATGACCACCACAACATCCTATAAGTATCTCAGAAAATTTACTCCAAAATTAAAATGTTTCATTCATATTTCAAAACATAACTAAGGCACAAAATGCCGTACCCTGCCGAGCAACAGTCAACAACATCGTTAAATGACGTTTAAAATGTTTCGATAGATAAATGACGGCATCCTTTGTCTGTGGAAAAATTGATATATTACTCATGGCATGTCTATCGCTGATAGATAGTATAAATCATTTAGCTCAATTAGT
Organism: Mizuhopecten yessoensis; assembly: GCF_002113885.1. Lineage (NCBI taxonomy): Eukaryota > Metazoa > Mollusca > Bivalvia > Pectinida > Pectinidae > Mizuhopecten > Mizuhopecten yessoensis. Next base: position 174,679 of record NW_018407994.1, read on the forward strand.
AAAATGAAAGAAAGGACGCGATACATTTATAAACAAGAAGGCAATGAAGTACTACCAAAATAAGTACCATGGTGTGTGATATGGTATTCAATCATATTTGCAACGGTAAGTATACACTGTGAATTGAACTCTCAAATGCTCAAATGATGTTATTAATAATGTAACGTATGTTTGTAAACTTGTACAGGTTAAGAGATTCCTTATTTTAGTATTTGTTTCATCTTATAAAACAAATGAATCTGCTCCAAAAAATATAAGTTTAAAACAAAAAAATGCAACAAATATTTCTACAAATCAATGCTACCAAACTTGTTGTCCTTTTGATGACCTCAGAGCTAGAGGCAGTCCACATACAAATTTTATGTCGGGGGCGACAGCAGGAGCAAGACAATAGGCTATAATTCACGCGCATTTCTCTAAGGGATCGGACATTTCGAATTAAAAATTGTACACTTTACATTCTACTACCCACGCACTCTTAAGCCAAAGCTTTCTCTTGCCCTCACTTCACCTGTTGTCGTGATCTTAAATGCACTAAAAAATGAGGTCCAGAGACATATCGACTGAACTAACTTATCATTAGCCTCGAACTCAACGTAAATAGAACCCACAAAACTATTAATGATCATTAAAACGCCTCTTGTCCAGGATGTGCCACAACGTCATGTGGTGCAAGAGGAAACCCATGAGATTGCGACGAAGCGCTGTAATTGGCGCCCGACCCGTATCGTGTCCGAACAAGCGGTGTGCACACAAGAGTAAGGACAGCGATGATTGGCTTGTTTATTCTATTTCGAACTCATAATGTTTTATCATCATAGAAAGTATGAGTGTAAAGAAAATCAGCGAGGCCTTCAAATGATAATTAAAACTGATATTTTCTATTCTATTCGGCCGCCATTCAAATTCAAAAAGAATATATTCGTACTTGCTGCTTTGGTGTGGCAGTATTAGAGAGACAACACTCGTCAGATGTAATTGATCTGGGAGTAAGTCGTGTAGTAACTAAGGTGTGAAGAACTCAACACTTAACAGCAATGTTAGTGGATCCGATTTGTACATCAATTTGAATTACATCATTTTTATGATGTATGATATGAACTTAAACTACACATAACCTTGTGACCGGGTTCCATTTTTGAAAATTTCACGATGTATCATTATAAATATTTAGGGAACATCCAAATACTTACTGTAGAATGATCTTTAGTGAACTTTGTTGGTCAAAGCACTGATTCAAAACAAGCAAATTATCAGCATATTCTAGTTAGTAGTCCTGTTCCAATGATTATACTTCATAAGAAAGCGTTTGATTACATCACTTTCAAATAAAACGTCGTGTTTTGCTATCGCGCTCGAAAGGTTTGAGATATGCGGAACGTGATGTTAATGAGATGTGATGTATATTTCTGTATATTAGTTTTTCTCTTTTATAAGAAATGAAGACAGATCATCGTTAATCAATTAACATCACTATACTAAATGATGGTGATTTTTACAGGAAGCATTAGATTTCTCGCTGACATTGTAAAGTCCCGGCTAATTGATCATATGTACCTGAGAGGCAGGTTCGATTTACAATGTTTGCCTACTAATTGATACACAGCGGGCCATGTCGCTGCAGTGTGTAAGGCTTGTTAGTGGCAATGTAAGCTAGACCTGACGAAGAGCACGGATGCCTTACTAAGCAGGGTCGTTAGCGAGGCGATGCGGTAACACGTCTCATACAGAAAGGTATTAAAACAAGTCTAAACCATCTATTAATGTGTGGACCATGTGCAGTATTAGCGCTTGACTTGTATTTATCCTCAATAAAAATGTTTATTGATATTTTTTACGATATTCCATGATGTATTTGATAACTTAGAAAGCCGTCTTACAATCATACAATTTTAGTAACATTAAGTTAAGATTACAACAAATTTTCTTTTTATATCTTATATAAACTGTATTTATTTGCAACAGTTATGAAAAAAATGCGTCTAACTTACATAAATCGCTCTTGTTTTCCCGGATGGAAGCGTGCAGTGGGTTTAAATGTCGAAGGACACCGGAGTACCTGGAAAAAAAACGTCGTTCGTTCGGCAGGTGACCCATTTTTGTTTTTTACTTCTTATCGAGGAATCGAACCCTACAACAATCCAAACGTTTTCACACATTCCAGTGCATTCCGGAAATGATAACATACACTGTTCTTGTGAACAATGACGTGCCAGATACTTTGAGAGAGAAAAACGAAAATAGACATTCCCTCATGTTCTATGATTGGATACTTTTATATATCGCAATCTTGGTTAAATGTGTCCGTTTTATTTATGTGTACATCCTGGTCACAGCACCACTTTTTTTGTACGAGCATTTGATACTGTGTCCTATTGTTTCTTAGAAGATGGTCATCAGGTGTCAGTTAACTGGATGGAAACATTTCAATTACATGGAAAAAGAATATGTTGAACGTCATCAGTTTGCGTTTGTCTGTTTGCAATAGATTTATCTATCCAACAGGGAGGTAACTGTGCATGACTCGCTTAATAAATATCAACCTTCAACCGATACAATATATGATAAAACATTCGACTAGGAAACTTTAAAAAGGATTTTAACAACACAAATAGACAATATTAGGAAACATTTCCCAAAATATATATACTCACACGTGTTTTCCGAAAGATGTCTTCTTTTTCCCCACAATGGTTTCAGTTGAAACTTTTTTTACCAGATATTAAAGTCCCTTTATTAAGCTATGTTGTTAATAAAATTCACCTTAGCTGATAAAAAAAAAGTTGATAAAAAGAAGTAAATATATTATGTTGGAGATAAAAAAAAAATAGGGTCAGTAATTATGTGGTGTAATGTAATAGATTAATTAATAACGATAAGAATACAAGATACTGATAATAAATGGGTTCATATGACGAACTTTGGCCTCAGAGCGTGGTAACATTTTTACTTAAAGGATGATTTTGAACTCGATACTACCTAGTTCCTTTCCCTGTACATATCACTCCGACAAAAAGAACGAGCGTAGGCCTAGCGTGTCTTCCGTTGTCTTGTTTTAGTATATGGAGACTGTGGTCAAGTTTACACACGTTAGTTCAATTAAGCCGCCTCAACGTTTCCAACCAATTCGTAATGCAAATTGATTGTTTCAGTTTCATTTGAGAGAGTATAAAACAATATTGCCAAGAGTGTTTTCTGAACATAATTTGGTTCAGCATTAAAGGAGTAAGCAAATACTAACGATGTATTTTTGTATATTATTCATTGTACATTGAGTAATTCCGACAACCACTTTAGCAACGAATTTAAATGGATTATTTTACTTGGAATGTTGTCCGAATAAAAATAGGTTCAGTACTGTATGGGGTTTAAGTATTTATTTGAATAGACATCGTTTAAAATGTTGTTATTTCTATTTCATATTCGATCATCCCGCCACCACTTTCATATCTATTGTAATATGTCTTATACTTTTTTTCCCTTAATGACAGCGTTTTGCTACATTTGTTGTCACATTTGAGTGTCAGTTTATACATATGGACTCAATACAAAGCCAGATTACCGTGAATGATTAATTACATAACAAAGTTTTAACATGCTTAATACAATAATTTTTGGGTAATTGTATACAATATAAGGCAATAATAGTCACGTCTGGTTTAGTTGCAATAATCCAGGCACTTTTCTTGCGTGGATGGGTAATGGGACCGGAGGGGAGGAGGAGAAATGACAACACGACAAAAGTTAAAAGAAAAATGCACTGACATTAAGGAATGAACCAAAAGTATCAGCGCCAAAAGGATAGAAAGATTAAGGAAACCTTCTATGTAGGTTTGAACCCAAACATCGATTTCGCATTTATTACTTAATGAATTGACTTGGCCTTGAAAAGTTGGCGGGAGCTGCCGAAGATGCCGAATGATTGATTGCCCTGGTCTGTATGTCGGTACGTGAATCGACCGGACACTCCTCTGTGTTCGGTAGGCGCTGACCGTGCGTATTAGTAGAGGCAGTAATTGGAGTGAAAAAAAGATATTGTTATATGATACTGATTGTAAATCTGTTTTTTTCAAGACCTCTGTAGGCTCAGGGAATACAAATATACTTACTGTACTCCACTACATGATCATATAAGGTGACTCTTATTGAGGCCTTACCGAATCTTGGATTTTCTTCTGTGCACTTTCGCCAGGGACATTGACGGTGATCTGCTGCACACATTGCAATGATCCTTATCTATCTTTCCTTTCTTCTCTACTCTACTCAAGGCGTTCGACAATGTCTTCCTGGACTCCGCTGTACCTTCCTTGGCGCCTCTGGTCAGCCCGTTTTCATTAGAATGTGACCTGATGGAATGACATACCATCGTGTTCAGGTTAGGTCATTTCGGTGATGTACATGGCGCGTGTCGTCGATGAAGCTAAAGACGCCTACCTGTCAGGAATAACCGGCCTTCTTTCACTTTTTTCAATGCGCAATGTGTTTTGTTTTCTTTCTTATATTTTGCCCTAGTTTTATGGATTTTAAGTTCGATTAAGGTTTCGTTTACACTTCGGCATTCTCTTGATGTTCCTTGAGTTGCCAATCAGTGGACACTGTCTTTGAATAACCCTAGCTGATGCAAGGACATCAACGTAATAGTGTTAGTTTAATTTAAAAAACTTAAAACTCATTAACTATATAACCTACTTTCCAAAAATTTGAAGATCGGAATATAACATTTTAAGTTTAAAGGAATTAAAATTTTCTCAATTTTAAATTTTACACAATTTTCTTAAAGGAAGCCAATATATACAAAAGATTCTTTAGAAACAGTAAGCTGTACTGGTTAGGTTAGTAAACGTTTAAATCTTACATATATCACGGACATTTTTCTCGTTCATTTTAAAGATAAGGAAAACATGTGTGTCTTATCTTATCGCCAACATAAAAAAAGATTTTAAGAATGTAACCTGTTCTGTAAAGTTGTACCACATAATAAAATACGTCAGTGTAAGCATTTGTAATATTTACTAATCTAATATATGAGTAGATAAACCGTAATCGGCATCCTAGTTCTGTAAAGGTCATGTGATGTCAGACGTTCTTGGTTCACGAGAATGCTAATATTCCTTGTTTACCTGTATGCGACGTTAAATAAATTTTAATAAAAGGGGGAAAAAAACAAAAACTAGCCATAAGTGCAAATTTGATTTTTGCTTAATATTCAATGATACATCCAAACAAAATAACATTGTAATAATGTATAGCTTTACAATATTTGGACAGACCTCATATATACGTATAAATTATATTAAACATTCAAATTCGGATTTAAGGCCTTTTCATGATCCCGTGGTCTTATATACCGGAGTCACGTGACAAATTATCTACAGGAATTTACCGACGTGTATCTCTATGCACGTGAATGTTAAATACTGATAACATATTTACAACGTAGTAACATTTAATCATTCGTTATGTTAGGTCGAGTAAGCCCAGGAACGTCGTTATAGCTACGATCTGTTTAATTCAATAAAAAAACATTTAATCAAAAGACCCAAACGTTTATTAAAATGAACCAAAAATGAATAAAAGAAAAAATTATAGAAGATAAAGTATATATTACCAATTGTTAACCATGCATATTCAAGAAAGGTTTACACTAACAAATTATTTCTAATAGTAATCTTTGGATTCTTAACCATGTACATGTATGTTCATGATAGAGTTAGTAGCCTTTTTACCATTTCCTAACCCTGCATGTTCAAGGTAGAGTAGCATTCTCCTTATGCATCTAACTTTGCAATGTTGGGGACATTTTGGTACAATAGTTTTGACATGTTTTTTTTTATTTTTCTTCCCCTTTCTTTAAATTGTTCAATTTTTCTTGACACTAAACCTCAAAAAAAATGGAATTGTATTCACTTTTGAATAACATGTAAAAATAGTCACGCTAAAAAATATAGATTGCACTGAAGTTGTCAACTTGGGAATGCCCTGCATAGACGGATATAATTTCTACCACTACTAGAACTAAAAAATATTTACACATTCAATGTATTATCACACGATAAATGGAGAAATATAGAAAAACAATCAATGAATAGTAACATAAAGTGACCATTGAAACGTGAACTCATCTGAGGAATTATCATAGCTGATATATGTATAAACCTTTAAAAGTTGGTAGACTGATGACACCACATTTGTTGATGATTTTTTGGAAATAGCAATGGTGACATTGCCTTGACCTTGAAATCATAAAACATGAACCCATTTGAGGTTTATCACCTACTTGAAATGAAAATCGGGGTAAGACATGAAGTACAGTAGCTAGAGTGAGGACATTGACCCTGGCATTGACCTTGGAACCCTAAAACACAGATATTTCAGAGGTATGTTTATACTTGACCTTTTTATGAAGTTTGATCAAGATCCATCAATAATGAAGTCGATATAAAGTGTTTATATTGAATCGCGACACGGCGGGATGGGCCCCATTTTATTGCAGGCATTAGAAAAGAGGATATTAGTATTCACACTTACCAAATAATGATTTGTATGTACTGGGACCTTTAACGGTTTATTGATATAAAGGAAACAACTAACCAGCCTTTGGTTTTCTTTTCCTTGATACTTTCTCTAATTCAAGCCAACTCCATATTTGTTAATGTTACATTTGTGACTCTGCAGACATAAATATGTTTAAAAAGTAACGCCCAATACCCATTTTTGATCAGACAAATAAATTGGGTTTGAAACCCACTTAGAGCAGATTCAATATTCTTGCGAAAGATTAAACAGTAGTGATAAATGATATTGCCTTGTTTTTATTTCAATCATTTTTTTTTCTAAGATAAAATATTCTGCGTTATAAAGGCGGTGTTCATCAATACATTAACATCGTCTATTTGGGGATCTCCACTAGTATGGTGTTTCTCCAAGGACTTATCTATAGTACCGGAGCTCCAGGCGAAAGCACAGTTCTTCTTGGATCTACACTGGTCTATACTAGCTCTGTTGCCGAGGAAAACGGTGTTAGTTCATCTAATGGCAAATTTTTAGTGTTCTAAATAGTAAAAACTGAAACATATATTACCATTTCACAAATATTGGAGCTCCGAGTTGTTAAACAGTCTGAACTCAGCATGTTCACGAAACGGTTACATTCACAATCCGGTTATCAACACAGCGTATTCATAGAAACGTGACATTGATCATTTGGTTCTTAACCACGTACTTTATCTATTGCGCGTCTAACTTTTTGTACGAGTCATAAGTTATTTTTTATTTTTCTTTCATTTTCCATTTTGATCTTTCTTTATTGACAGTAAACACAGTTAGTAATTATTTACTTGACACGCTTATTTTTTATGCCGATAAGATCCTGCACATTTTGGCGTAGGAAATGGAATCATTAACACCCTTATATGTAAGGTGTTCGAAGTTCAACCTACAAAGAGAAGATTGCGTGGAACAGACACTTCTATCACTACGAGGAATTGGCGGAGATTGCCATAATCTTGATCCTGTAATCTACACTTGTTATCGAATCCTTAACTTCCCATACCAGAAGGACAAGGAAAGGAGGTTCGGATACGTCTTCAACATTTTTCATTAGCTAATTGATTTAAATAGCATTCACGACTATATGTCTTCCACTTATGCACACAAAAAACGATGATTTGTTTTTGCTTGAAACTTGAATGGATAGTCAGTCTGGGAAAATATTGATATATTTGGAACAACTACCCAACCTTTGGTTTCCCTTTCCTTGATAATGTCTCTAGTTCAATTCGTCTTCATATTCTTTCATTTTACGTTTGTGATTCTGCAGACATAGCCATGTCGATAGAACAACACTGATACTCATTATTTATGATGTAATTAAATTTGCTTTAGAACCCACTACAAACAAAATCCAATATTCTCACGTAAGATTTAGTAGTTCAACACCGTTTCCTTGTATACGTCTTCAATACCTTTCATTAACTAATTGATTCAAATAGCATGCACGGCTATTCATCTTACAATTATTCTAAACAATGATTGTATAGTCTGTTTGCATAAGCATTATTGATATATCGGGAACGACTTACTAACCTTTTCGTTGTCAGTATAATATGACTGGGTGGGGTGTCCTGCTAGGTGTCTTCGGCAGTATGTTTTAGTGAAGTAGCACTATAAAGTAGTCATCAGCTCCGCGCTATCACAAGGAGACAAACAGGAACCTATCGCAGCCTCCCAAAACACACACGCATATACTATACGCATGCATCTTTGATACAGGGGAGGCCGTCCTTAAATGACCATAGCTGTTGATAGTACGTTAAACAATACTAAACTTAACTAAACCAATACTAACCTTTTGATTCCCTTTCATGAAATAAAATTGTCTCTAGTTCAATGTATATCCGTATTCTTTACCGTTACTATTGTGATTCTGAAGATATAGATGTAAGTATAGATCTACACCGATACTCATAATGATATCGCCTTGTTTTATATTTCAATCTTGTGCTTCATTTCAACAAATTTTATTGCAAAAAATATGCAAATGGATAGGGCATCAGGCAAAGCCTATATAAGCCTTCTCCTTACAAACTTATGCTTCTTTGGTATAAATTGCCGTTAAGCAAAGACAGTGTATGTATCAATACATTAATACCGTCTATATGGGGATCTTTACAAGTGTGGTATTACTCCTCAGACTATTTATAGTACCGAAGCTCCAGACGAATGCACAGTTCTTCTTGGAGCTATACTGGCCTATACTAACTCTGCTGCCAAGGAAGGTATCATAGTCCGTCTAATAATATTAGATAATAAAGTGGTATTACCATTACACATGTATTGGAGTTCAGTGTAGCCAAACAGGTGTAAACAAGTATGTTCTTGACAGTATTACATTCTTCGCCATCCGGTTCTAAACTATGCATCATGGTTACATTCAATATCGTTCACAGAAACGTGGCTTTGATCGTTTGGTTCTAAACTAAGTATGTTTGGGGAAGATTAACATTTCCCTTACGATTCTTAACCCATTATGATCCGGGCAGAGTGAGTAGCATCTTTCAACCATTTTTAACCCTGCATATTGAGGCTCTCCTTGCGCGCCCAACTTTGAAATTTTTGGGTCATTTGGTACAATGGTTTTGACGAGCCGAAATTATTATATTTTTCTTTCCTTTTTTTAATTATTTTATCTTTCTTGACACTAACCCATACGGCAATATGATACTAAGCCCTCTGATATTTTTATACAAGTAAGGTCTTGTATACTTGCGCACAACGCAAATGGAATCGTGATCATTTTTAAATAAGATGTGCAAAGGTCAACCTACTAAGAGAAGATTGCACTGAATTTGTTCACTTTGGAATGCCCTGTAAACACAGAAATCACTACGGGAAATAGGAAGAGATTACCAATAACGTCTTAAACATTTTTCATTTGCTAAATGATTTAAGTAACATTTATGGCTATACATCTTCCATTTATTCACACTAAAAGTGATGATTTGTATTTGCTGGAAGCTTGAATGTACAGTCTGGGTAAAAATCGTCATTGATACATTGGGAACAACTTACCAACCTTTAGTTTCCTTTCCCTTGAGAGTTTCAATGTCTCTAGATCAATTTGTCTTCATATCATTTAACATTACGTTTGCGACTCTGCAGACATAGATATGTTTAAAGAGCAACACCGATACTCATTATTTGTCATGCAATTAAATTTGGTTTGAAATCCACTTATAGCAGAATTCGATGTTTCTACGTAAGATTTAGTAGTTCAACCACACGGAATGATAAATGATATCGCCTGGTTTTTATTTCAAACAATTTGTTTTCTAAACTAAAACATTCCGCCTTATACAGGCTATCTATAGTACCGGAGCTGCAAAATGAAAGTACAGTTCTTATTGGAGCTATACTAATGTGTACTAGCTGTGTTGCCGAGGAAAACCTTGTTAGTCCATCTTACAATAATAGATAACAAAATGTATATCATCGTTACACAGGTATTGGAGTTAATTGTAGCCAAATGGTCTTAACAAAACATGTTCACAAAAATATAGCTTCACCATTCGGTTCTAAACACAGACTGCTCATGAAAGGGTTACATTCACTATCTAAACCACGTATGTTCAGAGCAGAGTGAGTTACAGACTTGATCTATTTCCTAACCCTGCATGTACAGGGTAGAGTTACATTATCATTGTGCACCTAACTTTGTACTGTTGGAGTTCCTTAAATGTGTCAGACGTGTCCAAATTCATCTTTATTTTTCATTCCTTTCTTTAATTTACGAGACCAAACCCAGACAGCAATTATTAAACTGGAGTCTCTGACCTTTTTACACTAGAAACATCTTGCACATTTGGACAATAAATGGAATCATTAACACTCTTATATAAGAGGTGCGAGCTTGTTCACTTTTGAATGCCCTGCCAACACAGACACTTCTATTACTAGAAGAAAAGGAGAAGATTACCACAGATTTTACCCTGTAATCTACACGTGTTATCAAATCCTGAACTATCGATACTGGAAGGACGTAAGGAGGACAAACGTTGCTCCTTCTGTCTACACAAAATATACGTAGGGTACAATTCCTCGGGTACGTCTTTACCATTTTTTAAACTATTTGATTGAAATAGCATTCACGGCTATAAATCTTACAATTATTCACGCTTAAACTTCAATGTTAAGTCTGGCTCGAAAAGCATTACTGATCCATTAGGAACAGCTCACCAACCGTTGGTTTCCCTTTTCTTTTTAATGTTCCTAATCCAATTGTTCCGTCCTTTTGTCCAAAAATGCAATTTGGTTTGATACCCACTGAGACCGGAATCAAATACGCAAGATTAAGTAGCTCATCCACAAGGAATAATTATCGATATATCCTTATCCAATCTATTGTTTTGATTTATAGTTTTCCGTTTAGTAAAAACAGTGTACAAGTGTACATCAGTACATTAGGTTTGTCTACTGGGGGACCGTTACTAGCATAGTGTTGTTCAAGGGGAAAGCACATTTAGCTAGGCTATACTAACTCTGTTATGGAAGGAGGAAATGTATGTCTAAATTGAATGACCCATTCCTGATTATCTAAGCTGTAAATTATATTTTAATTTGGGGGGTTTTCAACCTCACGAAAATAATTGCGTTTTTAATGAATTTTAATGTTTCTTTTTAACTACATTTAATGTGAATAAATCAGTGTTTTACGTCATAGTGTACTCGGTAAGGAGTATAAAACAAGAAAACCCGACATCATTCTGCGAAAGAGAAACCAAACTATTGTCAACAGAGCTCAGTTGCTATCATAAAAAGCTTCTTTTAACAGCCAGTGATTAACCTACATTATATCATGTGATGTAACAATATTATGGTTACGTTTTGTCTACGCCCATGTCCATTTCACTCAAAGACATCGATACAAGTTTTTTCCCGTTTCAGAAAGCCATTTTCGTTGTTTTTAAATTTGCAAATATGATTGTACTTTTCCTTATTGAAATAGATTAGGACCCCTTAACGAGCAAACAGACTTATTAATTGCTTCAAGATAAAACATTCAAATATTCTGAATGTTTCTCCTTGGGGTTTTTTATCATTTAATTTTTCGTGAAAATAACCATGCTTTTGACAATTTGATCCATGTATATTCGCTCTAAACCTCTGGATAGTTTCACGTAGTAGGTTCCGTTTTCGATAAGGGCACCCTGTCACATTCAGTTTCAAATCAGCAACCATAAATAGTTCCATTCATTTTTTATGTAAAATACGTGTACACATATGTCTATGCTATACATCGTATACTTTTATTACTTGTTTCTGAAGGAAAAAAGTCTGAAATATTTCCCCCGGGAGTTTTTTTTTCTGCTTTGATGCAATGAGTAAATAGTTCGAAAAACCTTTGCCACTGTAGATCTATAACCCGATCCGAAAATACCGCGTCCCAAACAAGTCCGAGTCCATAGAATCGTCAGAAACGCATGCGCTGCTTTTATGCCGTAATTTCGGCCTCTTGAAGAACGTCCAACATGGTAAGCTCAGTGAAACTGGGCCTATAATGAAAACTATGCAAGTCCACAATATACTAAGTTACCAACATGAATGTTAATGTCCCGTGCGTAGTTTTGTCGATTTCTACTACTCCGAGTGATACGCTTTCCTTGACAGAACAGGAGCCCGCTGATCGTCTTCGAGCTATTTTATGCGTCGCTGTGAAAGAAGAAAGCGGCATAGTACAGGAAAAAAGGAGCTATCATCTTAATCAGGTATGAACAACAGAATCGTATTGAAAAGGTACGAGAAGTGGCTGGATTTACGGGATTATATTAAACAAGTAGTTAAAAAGATCGGCAAGTTCGCCAGCTGGTCAAATTCTACAGGTCGATATGGTCGTCAACTGGGCAGAAATCGAAGAAATATGTATTTATTAATAAGTCGGTTTTATTAAAAATTATATGGAATCTTTGAATATAAAACATTTGTATTACACTTCATGTGTGATCCGATATTGTAGCCAACACGTGGTCATCGGAAACAAGGCAAATATGCAATCATTGATTAGATTGAAGGTTAGGATTAAGGGTTTGGGCTAGTGGTTAGTATTACTGGTTAAGGTTTTGGATCATGGGTAGCTGTTAATAAGGGTTTGGGTTAGTGGTTAGTGTTAGCGGTTAAGGTTTGGGGTTCTGGGTAGCTGTTAATAAGGGTTTGGGTTAGTGGTTAGTATTAGTGGTTAAGGTTTGGGGTCATGGGTAGCTGTTAATAAGGGTTTGGGTTAGTGGTTAGTATTACTGGTTAAGGTTTTGGGTTTTGGGTAGCGGTTAGAGGATATAGGTTAATCAGGGTTTTGGTTAGTGTTTAGTATTAGTGGTTAAGGTTTAGGGTTATGGGTAGCTGTTAATAAGGGTTTGGGTAAGTGGTTAGTACTAGTGGTTAAGGTTTGGGGTTATGGGTAGCTGTTAATAAGGGTTTGGGTTAGTGGTTAGTATTAGTGGTTAAGGTTTGGGGTTATGGGTAGCGGTTAGAGGATATAGGTTAATCAGGGTTTTGGTTAGTGTTTAGTATTAGTGGTTAAGGTTTAGGGTTATGGGTAGCTGTTAATAAGGGTTTTGGTTAGTGGTTAGTATAAGTGGTTAAGGTTTAGGGTTATGGGTAGCGGTTAGGGGATATAGATTAATCAGGGTTTTGGTTAGTGGTTAGTATTAGTGGTTAAGGTTTAGGGTTATTGGTAGCGGAAAGAGGGTAAAGGTAAATTTGGGTTTGGGTTAGTGGTTAGTATTATATTAATGTTTAGGTTTATGGGTAGCGGTTAGAGGATACAGATTTCGATTTTGACGGTGCCGACCTACTAACCTTGCCAATCTGCAAATCTATATCATATTTATTTTTACGGATTTTACTTTTTTACTGTTAAGCAGTATTATCCAACAAACATTTACTAAGATTTTCAGTGAACAGATACATGTCATGTTTCTGACTATGTTGAGAGTTTTGACACATTAAAGGAAGTAAAGGAAACACAAGCTGCCACTAGACAAAGAGACACTTTACGACCATTGATTAAATATTGATGAAACCACACCATGCTTCGTTTCTGTGATCAGGGACGGGTGAACCTGAGGTTAGCTGCAGATTTGGTTTGGTTTGTTTGTGTTTTACGTCCTATTAACAGCTATGGTTATTTAAGGACGTGCCAGGTTTTGATGCGGAAAGCCGGAATTCCCGGGGAAATTACCTGGCGACTGCCCCAGGGAAGCCGCGAACCCGCGACCCGGTGATGGAGGGATAGTTGTAGTAGAATGTCAGACGCCTTAACCACTTGGCCACCGCGGCCCCGGTTAGCTGTAGAAACCGATTTTCAGCTGTGTGGACACTGCAAGGGGCAATAGAACTAAAACAATTTTACTGAAAGGTATTCGAACTAAACACCATGTAGCGGCAACACCAATCACAACAGTGCAAGCCAATACGAGAGGATGATAGATATGCTAGAAGATCCAAAATATGGCCGTTGATTTAATTTATCAATGTGCATTACTATAAAGCAGAATTTGAAAAAGCTATTAACTATTCAATGAAATGTTGTTTTCCTTTTTAGCGTATTAAGTTATAAAGCATTAGTTTATGCTTGTGAAAACAAAGGTGTGAAACTTTTACCCGGAAGTTTTGACTAAACAGCAGTTCTACTGCTCACAGCCATCGGCTCCGTGCAATAGTCTAAACACATCACGGAAAATTATCGAATATTCCTTTCACGCGCATGAGATAAGTATATGACTTATACTACGTATACACATGGTGCAGGATAGGCGTACAGATACAGTTAATGGAATTGAATATTTTAAATACAACCAGTTATATCATCATTTGCCAAAAAAATATTATTATACTTATTTATATACGTTATTAATTAGTTTTAGTAGGCGCTAAAATTGTCTACAATGTGAGCCACATACAGTGTAAACCATCAATTGTCACGATAAAACGTGGGTTGTACACTACACCCTACCTTATGTGATATAGTTTCCCAATATTTGAGAGTGGAAACGAAATATTCTACCAAATTTTTACAATTCTTCACTCATTTTACGCCATTTATATCGTCTTCACAGTAAAACTAAATAAAATCCAACAGACCTTTTATTTGAAAATATTCCCATATTTACTGTTCACACATCCGAGCGCAAGCGGCAGATTTGTGTCCTCATAATTCTCCTGGTCTTGGAGGTTTAATTTACAAATGAAAGCTGTTTTTGATTTACGTGTTCTTTGTTGGACTTAATCATCGAGTTGAGTAAACAAATGACTAATAATTCTGACACGTTTTCTTTTACACTATAAATTCTCATTAATAAACAAGACAATGTGGAATAATATGTCGTCTGCGCAATCAATAATGGCAAAAAGATCCACACAATGAGGCTTGCTGAAAAACTAAACAAACACCTCTGCGAATCAACAACCTTTGACAACAAATCCGAAACGACCGTCTTAAGAAAGCCGCCCTGTAAGTGTTTAAATTATGCTGGGCATAACGACTACACATGCACGAGGTCAATCCGTTATATTAATCACGTGATAATGGGTCACGTGCATTAGGGACAAACATCAACTCATCATCACCCTTGAACAGAAATATCTACTCTGATGCACGTGCGTAATTAACACGTTGACAAATTAACACACGCACAGAATAACAAGATTTTCCCTTGTAAGTGTTGTTCCTGACACATTTTTACACAATCATTTTACATGTACAAGATTGTTGTAAATGAACATGCTTCAAAACGCTTAGCTAAAAAAAATCCTCACCCAATTTGTTGTAGCAATACGTCAAACCTGTCAATGTTTAGCCGCAAGAACATTGCACAAAGCTGTCCAAATATTGTAAATTTGTTCAATTTAATCACTCACTTCCGTTACAATTATATTCTCCGCATGACAATATAGGCCAGTTAATTTGGGCGAAGGAGATGCTAAGAGAGCTCAGTGTGTGGAGTATCAAATATCACCCGACCTTGGGAATGTTTGGAAGATAACCGTCTCGGGAAACATTGAAGACTTTATTTACATTTGAGCCGTTAGATAATGTACAAGAAAGGTTTAGTATTCCTTCTGATGTTACATCACGTCGATCTGGTATTGCGATACAGATACAGGTTACAGTTGGGGCCTCTGAATCATGTCAAACTTCACAGTGCCGATAACACGCACCATCCAAGGGAGCGTTTAACTCGTCAAAAAGTTTAAACATGTAAATCAAATGTTTGCCCAGCTGATATGGAGGTCGGTCGCTGCTCTTACCTAGTCTGATGTTGTCACGTGGTAAATGCGTTTGTTTCATTCATCTATATCCTTTCTTTAACATGTGCAATATAAGAGTCAGAAAAAATATTGCTATCTTTGCATCTGCACGTGTTTCAAATACGTTTTTGCTCTAACTTTTCTACAATCCACACAACAGATATCGCGTTTTTAGTGTACCTCGAGTAAGTTTATTAAAGGAAAGGGACTAGAAGTTATAAGTAGCAGTTAAAATCATTAAACTCACCAATCGGTTTTATAATTTCTGCATCATTTACAATCTTATGTGCTCAAGTGGTATTTAAGTCAATTATCTTAAATGCGTACGTCACTGCAGTAGATGGTAACGATCCGTCTCCTTTGAGGGTGATTTAGATTGTACCTCTCCTCTGCAATGACGTCAGTTCGTTCGCAAATGAGGCCATGTTCAAATGAATCCTAAAAATATCAATAACAAACGTAGACGCGTGTTTCAGTGAAGAGATGACATGATTCATATCCAACTTTAGACTCCTGTCGATAAGTGAAAGTCCCATGGTGAAACTATCAACTCTTCAACTCAGCATACAAGTACACCTGGGACATGCGGGTGACTTATCTGCGGACATGTACGTCATAACGACAACCCGCGGGAACCTATCAAACATCCATATTTCGGCCCCGTGACAGTTAGGCGCCAACAAGTTATATCTTCATATGCGGTCACAGATGGCCTTCGACAAAAGCATTTACCAAATCAAATATGCTGATGCTGCATTTTGTTATTTACTCTCTTCCATATTTTCGTCTGTTGTCAGGGATCTTATCATCTGTTGTGATGTATCTACATGTACCAATTTGTGATCCTACTTTCAATGGTCTATAAAGATCTCAATTTTATGACAAAATCCGATTTTTAGAAAATGGAAAGCAATGAAGCTCATAAACTATTTTTTTGCGTGAAGGTCACATGCTGGATACGTTAGTGACATGAGCTTATTGTACCACAAGGATAACGATATTATTACTGTTAATTTATATTATTGATAACACGAAAGGACAATTATATCGGCACATTACTGTTTTACGTACACAAATATATACGTCACAACTTAACAGAACCAGCCTGAACACAATAAATGTCACGTGATTTTGGCATAGAAACACGTGACGTTTACTCAATCCTGCAAGTCATCAAACCTGTTGTCCCATACTTTGGTACACTTCATCTTACAACACACACACACACACACACACACACACACAAATTAAAACAAAATACAAAAAAATAGATATACATAAAATAAACAAATAGAAGCACTGTATTAAATCAAAACAATAAACAAAATATGTGCATTTTAGTACCAAAGAATATTCCTTTCCCTACCAGACACAGTATGTGATTATATTGCGTAGTAATCTCGAGCTCAGTTGATTGGCGATATTGTGGTAAGAAATGTGTTCACTCTTTGATTTTCTTTCTTTATCCAATTTCAAATAAATGAGTAAACAATATTCGTTTTCCTTTCAGATATCTGTCTTAATATATCATACAAACTATACATATGCACTTTTTTAAAAGAAAATGTCAAAATTCCAAAAGAAATGGAGATTTATAATTTGCCTGAAAAGTAGATTGTCCAAGCGCTGAGTTTATGTCTCCAACGAGATCTTTTTTTTTTACATAAAGCAACTTGATCATTTACAACTTAGAGTTATATTCATGTACCTCCGATTCATAATTATATCACTTTCTTTCATTCCACAGGGAGATTCAATCCCTGTGCCCTCTGATCAGAAAGCACGGAGCTTGACAATGTGCTACCGGTCATGATATTTGTAGTGTTAGTATATTTCTGCAACATTCCTGAGAATTAGTAACTTCAAAATGTTCTTACTCAGGATCGAAGCTATTAAAAGTGACTTCAGAGTGTATATTTCCTGGCGACTTGCTTGGCAACACCTCACTTTTGGCTTTAATGTTGAACGTTCGCCCAGGTGATGAAGGCAATGAGTTCTGTCCCCAGGCCGGGACATAACAAAGTCCTAAAACAATGTAGTTGTTATTCCCTGCCTAACGTTCAGCATTTGGGGTAATGGCAACTACTGGTTCACCCGTTGTCAGTATAATGTAACCGGGTGGAATGCTGTGCTTGGTGCATTCGACATGTTATTTCAGTGAGACAGCACTATAAAGTCGGCATCAGATCCGTGCTATCACAAAGAGGCCAGTGCAGCAACATACTCTGTCTCCTATACACACATGCACGCACACACAACACACACGGAGGCACGTCCTTAAATGACCGTAGCTGTTAATATGACGTTAAACAATATAAAACCAAACCATTTCATACAGAAAAAAGTGGTAGTACTGTCTGCTTATATTGAGATACATATGTATACATGTAGTCCCTTAGACTGTTTAAAATACCGTAATACAGCATTACGAATTAACTCAATAACCACGGACTGCTGAGGAAGTGATCTTTGGCTGGTAAAGTAAACAATATATCTTTGTCAAAATTAGTGATACATGATACAGATCCATCATATTTAAAGATCCAGTGACCTACATTCCAACACATACATCACGTGTCACGGAAGCAATAACATAATTCACCCTCGGTAATCTTCCTCCCAAGAGTACCAGGATGTTGACGGAGCGACATTCACGTTCTCCGTGGCACGATTAAGCCCACACATCCCGGCTATGAATACCGTCATATGTACGTCATATACCAAAACTCGTCAATACATCAACATCGTTATATCGCTATAGTAACAGGTCAATAGCTATGCCCCATCACTCATTTCCGGTCAGATATGATTCCGCGCAATGACCGATGTCGTGTCAGACTTGTCAAATGCTATCGGTCAGTATTGGCTTAGCTGTCTATCAGACAATTCGGCTTTCGCTGGACATCAGTTTTGCAATAGACAACCTAATCTCCGTAATTATGTCTGGCAGGGATTCTCGGACATCAAATATATATGTGGCTCGCTGATCGTATTGATTCGTATAAAAGGGCCGTCTTCATAAGACCTTAAAGACTCAAAACCTTGAACGAACAAATCGTGTAAAAAGGAAGGCAGAATGATATTTATATTGTAAATGTCGTAATATGACACTATGTACTCTGGTAGTGGATTTAAGATAATTATATTTACATTTCCACTGCGGGATCCTCAAAAAACATTACCAGAGTATTTTTGTTCATCGAGCTATGAACGCTGTTTGACCAGCGCCATTTTCAACATTTTCCTTTTAACACGAGACAACCGTTAGAGGCAAACATTTTGAAGACGTTAAGTAGTCCCAGGGATTTTGGTTGCACTGAAGACACTTTAATATCGAAATTATCAGGGAATGCCTGTATTTAGGACAATGAAATGTAAATAAATAAATTGAACGGTACTTGTTAATGGTCATGCCGGTATGAACCCAATCCGGCTACATACATATTTACCATGAAGTCCGTTATGCCGTTCAATCCTTATAAAAATCATTTGACCAGTATAAAAAAAATCCTGTCCGCAAAAACAAAAAATTTCTTTTGTCAGAATATTTGACTTTACCACTCTGTGAAAACTACCAGACATCATACCCAAGTGAAAAAACGCCTTCGTTCTCTCGTCATGGAATCTTTCTTATACAAGAAACGTGAACGGCGATACAAGTATACGGACTCCATCAGACTCTTGGTATGTCCCTTAGGACAAGCTGTGGCATTCGCTCTTGGCTGACTTGTGAAGCTGTATTTATCGAAAAACTTACATGTTGATTGAATAAATCCTCCTCAACTTGCAATCAAGGACACTACAGACTCCTCTGTCTCATCGCTTTCCTCGCTCTTAGAGTATGACCAAGACGGAAAGCTTAATAATCAGTTGTTTGATAAGCATGACGATTTAGATTTTCTTATTGTGAACTTGATAATTACATCCCTGCTACTTTCAACGACGATATTTACATGTCACAGTTGATTTGATATTCACGAGCTAGCTCGGAATATCTTCATTTCCGCGGTAGACGTCGAGAAATGCAAGTCGATGAAGACTTCGGGCAAGAGTCATGGTAGCCGTTTATAATTTTATTCGAAAATCTTTTTTATTTCCTTCTGCGATATAATAATGACGACTTGTCAGTACTTACTTGTTTGCTTAATGGTTTTGATGTCACTAAATCGGTTCTAGATTAATACTCCGTTCACACAGCTCTGCGACCTTGCGAAGATCTAGACCATGCCAATCACCTCGATCATCTCCGATCTGAGAATAATAAAATCTATTACCTGTAACTGAGCGAGATCGAGTTATCTCACTCGAGGGTTAAGATTCTGTAACAAAATCCCAACCGAGGCGTGTTACAGAATCTTAGCCCGAGACTGAGATAACCCGATCTTGCTCAGTTACAGATAATTGATTTTTTTCTCGTACCTTTTATTTCGAAAAAAACCTATTCAATTTTGCTAAAAACTACAAGTATCCCGCCTTGGGCCTCAAATGATGATGACCTCTCCACTCCTTAAGCTACATTTGAATGCTTTCGCGTAAAAACTTAGTCCGTCATTACATACATGTAGATTACAACTTAAATTTGCCATCGTAGTAAAAGCGGCGTCTATGTGTGAACGCAACTTAAGGCAGTGACTATTTTTGGCGATGATCTAGATTGGCTGGCGTCTGCTCAGAGAAGACGATCACTCTTCTAGAAAACTTAATCTTTCTATCCGTATCCTATTTTCTATACTGGTGTAAACCTTCCCTTTGTTAGTTCATACTTTGCATGCGTTTCGGTATTCTGTTGTTGTTGTTTTTGTTGTTGTTGTTGTTGTTATTTAACTGCGTAAAAGAAACAATTAAACTATAATGTTTTGTTATAAGCTGAGTCTGTTGCTCCGTCAAGGTTATTTGCCCCAAGATAACTTTAATTGTCGAGTTTAAAGCAATGCAACCACAAAACTCTTCGGGTCACACAGATATCACTTTAGAACGCTCCATAATCCGTCTTAATTCCTTACAACAATGAACGGCATCATACCACTTACAACATTTTCAAGTTATTCATTTCTTCACGAAAAAAGCTATCTTTGTGATAAAGAAAGAATTATCGGCTATAGAATTTTCAAAAATAATAGTTACAATTTATTGAATCTAAAAGATTTATTATTTTGAGTAACAGTAAAGATAATATAGAATAAATTTATCAGAAATATCGCATACGTTTTCGAAATTTTATTCTGGGATGAATGCGATTAGGTATAAAACACACAGAGATACATCACCTAGTTGTAGAGGCTACATTCTTTCAGATAAAGATGTAAAGATTGGAGTATATTATAGAGGAGCTTTTAGTCAAATTGGTCGGAACGGCGGGCCAGCACGGAAAAACAGGGAGAAAATTGCCGAAGGGAAAAAAAAACACGAAAGGAGACCAACATAAATCCAAATGGTAGAATTGAAAAAACTATTGTGGGCTTTATCGTTAACACAAATGTTCAAAATGGCATTTCTAAAACCTTCATAAACTAGGTTTAGAGCCCAGTTATATTAGTACGGTTGTCAGCATAAACTTTGTTAAAAGTAGCATACAATCCAGATAATGCATAATCCTATCCGAATGACTCATACAAAGATTTTGTTGTACCTAGTGCATCTATTTGTATCATAGATGCATTTTTTCTCCCTGATATTGCAAAATGATTTTATTTTAAATTTTTTTCAATTTAACATTTTGAGACAGAAAAAAAATCTCCAAATGTTGTTTATTGGGAATTTAATCCTATGTGTAATCTCGGCAAACTCGAGAATTATATTTTCTTGTTGTTTTGCATATTTGATTTTATAAGTTATGATATTTTATAACTAAGACAATCAAAAACATTTTACTGTCAAAGGAAATATTTATAGTTCATTATTAAAATAGTAAGCATGAGTAACAGTGTATATGTTGTTCAACAACTAAATATATTACAAGCTTATATCCTTAATACACGAATTATAAACGCCAATAAGGAATCATCAGCTTTGGAAATATATCCCGTTTAGAGTTTAGAAATCTTTTTCAATGCATCAATATCGTGCATTTTAATACTAAAAAAACAAGTTAGCGTATTTCGTGTAATATGGTCATGACTGCTGACATTGCATTTGATGGGGAACCATTGACAAACCTCTCACCAACAACCCAGGACGAGTTGCGCAACATTATCATGACCTCGCAATCGAAGTCCTGTGAGCTTGATCCACTGCCTACAGACCTATTAAAGCAATGTCTTGAAGCACTGCTTCCTTTGATTGCCGCAATCATGAATAAATCATTGGTTGAGTCAAAGGTTCCATTATGTTTCAAGAAGGCACATGTCAGACCATTGTTAAAAAAGCCTGGAATGGACAAGGAGGAGTTGAAAAACTACCGCCCAGTTTCAAATCTGCCTTTTCTGTCTAAGATCTTGGAGAAGGTTGTGTCCCGGCGTTTAGAGGTTCATCTCCATGCAAACAGTCTCCATGACAACATGCAATCGGCCTACCGCATGGGACACTCTACTGAGACGGCCCTCCTACGTGTACATAGTGATATAGCTTCTGCATTGGATAACAAGTGCAGAGCGGTGCTTGTCATGCTGGACTTGTCAGCTGCATTTGACGTCATCGACCATGGCATACTTTATAAACGTCTGGAATACTCTTATGGAGTGACTGATACCGCACTATGCTGGATACAGTCATACCTGAGTGAACGACGACAGTGTGTTGCCATCGGATCTGCCACCTCACATGACAAAGTACTAGATTTCGGGGTTCCTCAAGGGTCGGTGTTAGGACCACGAAAATATTGTATGTACTCCAAACCGATTGGAGAGATTTGTCGTCGCCATAGCCTTCGCTATCATTGCTATGCTGATGACACACAAATTTACATGGTCATAAAACCACAGGACAGTTGGAATACAGTCTCAGAAAGTCTGGAAGCTTGTCTGACAGATATCAGTATCTGGATGAACGCCAACATGCTTAAACTTAATCAGGAAAAGACGGAACTAATCGTCTTTTCCCCAAAGTGTCAGCAAACAATGGCTCTCCAGC
Source organism: Mizuhopecten yessoensis (assembly GCF_002113885.1). Classification (NCBI taxonomy): domain Eukaryota; kingdom Metazoa; phylum Mollusca; class Bivalvia; order Pectinida; family Pectinidae; genus Mizuhopecten; species Mizuhopecten yessoensis. The sequence continues at coordinate 197,548 of NW_018407994.1, forward strand.
TCAAGGTTGGTGCCAGAACTATTGAGACTGTTCCAGCTGTTAAAAACCTAGGGGTATACTTTGACAGTTCTCTGAACATGGAGAAACAAGTGAACGCTATTGCCAAATCCTGTTACTACCAGATCAGGAACATCGGCTGTATTCGGCAGTTTCTAACTGCAGATGCATGCAAGATTTTGGTGCATTCACTTGTTACCTCTCGGTTGGATTATGGTAACGCCCTGCTCTGTGGTATATCTGACAAACTAACTAGTCGTCTGCAGAGGGTTCAGAACACTGCAGCACGGCTAGTTACTCGTACTCGAAAGAGAGAGCACATCACACCTGCGCTTTATTCGTTGCACTGGTTACCTGTACGATACAGGTCGCAGTACAAAATTCTGGTATACACATACAAGGCACTGAATGGAACAGCTCCTCAGTACCTACAGGAACCCTGTACCCTGTATTAGCCGTCAAGATCACTGCGGTCGGAGTCAGAATCTTTGTTGTGTGTCCCAAAATCTCGTACTGTGACCTACGGAAACAGATGCTTTGGGAGGGTTTCGGCTACGTTGTGGAATAGCTTACCATCTGCTATTAGGAAGTCGAATACTCTGGCCAAGTTCAAGAGGGACATAAAAACTCACCTCTTCACGTCTGCATTTTAGAATCTTTGCAAAGACGTCATGTAAATACCACCCTTTTATTTGTTCAATTATGTGCACATTGCTTGTTAAATGTATGAAAGTGATTGCAAGCCTTTGTTGTTTGTTTTCACAATTATAACCATTAGTATTATACATATGTTGTAAAGCGCCTTAGGGTAATTTTACAAATTAAATAGGGCGCTATATAAATGCTGTATATTATTATTATTATTATTATGGTAATAGACAGGGTGGTCGGGTGGTGCAGTGGATAGCGCATTTGCCTTTCACCAAGGCGACCGGGGTTCGATTCCCCGATCTGACGTGGAAAGGTTGGGGTCACCTGCCCGACCACGTGTGTTTTTCCGGCTACTCCGGTTTCCTCCCACACTAAGACCCCACAATCGCTATCATCCGGGCCAAGAAGAGTGATTAATATAAGTTGAAATTATATAAAGTTTATATAGACTGATATATTTTTTTCCGTGGCTAGGATTTCCGTAAAATTATTTATATAAAACATTTACTGATATTTATTTTTCTTATCTGTGAATCGGTCTGTGATCAGTATATCGGGATTTCAGACTTTAGCCAGCAAGGTTACAAGGCTGTTAAATCAGGATAAATAGACAAACAATGTCTGCACACACCAAGGGTTAATCCTGAAGAGAGATTTAGGGGATGTCGTACAGGTTATTTTTTAAGAAAATTCTCATCGATTTTTAAGCATGTGTAATTTATACGTTGCGAAAACCTTGAGACTATCTCACAGCCATTAGAACCTATAAATATCCTTGCGATAGTTACCACTAACTCTCTACTGATCCAATCACATACACTGTATCTTAGTTGTACAGGATCCTCCAATAACAACACAGCTTCCAGAATATTGTTTGAGAAATTGGTTGCTAGGTTTTAAAGATTGATTGTATATATTTTTGATTGATTTATTGATTCCTTCGATAATCTTTTCATGAGAAGTCGACGTTTTGGCTATTGTTTATTGTAACCTCAATACATATATTCCGTCTTTGCGTATTGCAGAGTTATCTTCTCTTGAGAGCAGGAATTGATTGTTACGTCATTGGTTTGTGTGAGAAAATTACGTCGTTTTCTCAAAAATTGATGACGTTACTCTCACAAACAAATGACGTAACAATCAATACCTGCTCTCAAGAGAAGATAACTCTGCAATACGCAAAGACGGAATATCTGAGTCCGTATATCACCTTGACAAACACTGTCTTACGTCTACTGGAGAACTGGAGTGACCTAACCACGTCTTGGGGCTCGCACTATTCAAACTTTACTGCTCACGGATTTTTTTTATTGCATCAAGTACAATTAAATAACACGTAACACTGTAACTTTTCTCATCTATTTCTTTGCACATACTGTATATCATACTGCATATCATACTGTATATCATACTGTATATCATACTGCATATCATATACCATTTATAAACTATTCTCATCGGTTTCTGCTTTCACTAACTTTATAGCGGGCACTTTCGGACGATCGCGGAGCAGTGCGAGCCGTTATAGCAACACATGTACGGAAAGTACGGGAAAATGAGAGTGAATTGGTTCTATGCTATATGAAGGCTTCAAAAACTTTCGTCCTTCCAGTCGTACAGGCGCGCAAAAAAAACGGCAACATGCATTGCTCCGTGACTGCATTGCTGTTTTTCTTTTGCACAAACAATTAATTTGACAGTAAATTCTCTTACAGTACATTAATAATTGTGTATGTAATATATATTATATTTTTGTTGCAATGTATGTGATTACTATTGGCATCAGAATAATACTGAATGAAAAACAGTGGAAATACAGCATGTAATAAACAGTAAATTATACTTAAGGATAGTATAAATACATGTAGTTTTAAGAAGATCGCCACATTTAAAGCACTAGGTCATTTATTTCCGTTAAATGTATTCATTATTGGCTATTACTGATATCAGTACATTACGGTACCATCTGAAGAAAGCAAACAGGAATGATTAATGCTAATAATTATTTTTGACTCCATACAACCACTGACTTGAAACCTTCATCTGATTTCTTGATGCAATCCAGCAGGTATATAAAAATGTTTTTGACATTTCTATTAACAAGTGTTGCTAGATCATTTAAAATTCTGAGGTGTCCATCATGCATGATCACAAGTTACTAAAAGCTATTCATTTTGTTGTCCAGTTCATATAAGGAAAGAAACAGCAAACTTATACGGGTATTATAATCCTCCACAGACTGTCTTCATTGAAATTGTTACGATTGCCCAGCATGAAACGTCATTATCACTTTTAAACAGACTGATTTTAATCAAAAAGGAATGTTCATTGAAAAATCGAATGGAGTAATTACAGATACAAAAAAAAATCTAAGAACTTTATTTGTTTAGAGTTTTGTATCATTGCAATAGCTAAGTAAAGAAAAATGGACAAAAATATAGATAAAAGTCCAAAATATTCAGGTTCAAAATATTCCAATATGGACGGCAGATCCGATTTTGATTAATTATCCCTATGCAGATGACATCTAGACGAGTGATTTAATATCGCCAATATTTAATTTATAAGTGTTTCTAGGTGCTTTGAAAAACAACGAACCAGGGCTGATCCAGATCGGTAGAGTTCAATATGGGGTTAGGGACAAGGAGCCGGGGCAAGTTCGGCCCCTGGATAACTCCGGCCAATCCAGATATTTTAGGTCTTGAGCAAATATTTATAATTTTGAGGGTCTTAGCAGCATACATAAACGCTTAGTAGTACAATGATACGAATAAAAGTATACTCCATGCTACATTGCATAGGGATACATGTATATGTCCATTGAATTATATAATGTTAGTTTTAACATATGACATTTTGTTAAGATCGACATTAATAAACTTGGGCCGAAATTGACCCTGTCCCAATATGGGGACATATATTTTGAAATAAAATCCCAGAGCTGGCAGGGGTTAAGGGGGGGATTGGGGATGAGAGATCCTAGTTGAAACCATTGCATTGCAGAATATCGGACAATTTTGTAAAAAAAATCATTTACCAACTACAATATTCACATGCATGCATTAATATCCTTTTAAGTCCTGGCGAAGAGGGATGTAAATAACATAAAATCATCGCGACAATCGACTCAAATAATGGAAATTGCTCATTTCAATGTCCATCTGGTGATGACGTCATTTGTATTAACTCGTCAACGTACTTTGCGTCAGTCTTGACTAAAATAGGGACCCGTTTTTTTTCTGAAAATTTCACAAATAATAAATGAATACTGTCTTGTAAATACACATATTGGATAACTCTAAATAATGGGACAAGTTTCTGTGTAATGCCCTGAACAAGATACATTATACATTAAAATTTGCTGAATGAAATATTCAATTTCTGCATATTCATTTTTCAATTTTTGATTCTGCAACTTTGCTTTATTATGTGGTCATTTGATGATTAAGAATGAAAATGAAAAAGACTCTACGTGGCAAGGAGCTGGTAACGGTTTTAATTGTTGTAGAGGAACTGAACTCAGTCGATCGTCGGCGATCAGATAGCTCAATTGGTAGAGCGTCCGTCTAGAGTTCGGAGGGTCCTGGGGTCAAACCCCGGTCTGGCCGTGCATTTTTCCTCTCCTGTTACATTGCATTGGTATTCATAATTAAATCGGCCAACGTCCTCTTTAATATAATAATTGTAATATATCGTAACACATATAGTCATTATGATACGAATTAAAGTATGCTCATACATGTCCATTGCATTATATAATGTACCAACGGCTTTCAATACAAAATTGAACCTCTGTGTGCGATGCGATATCGTCTAAAATATTAATGCTTACTCTTAAACTATTACCAGGTGGTTACACTAGTTTATTCAACGAATTAAAATGTATACATTATAATATTATTAAGCGTTCAAACTCTAGGTAGTAACTATTTCATATTAATATATATATGTATGTACATATCACCCGTCTACATATTCATATTTTTTCATCTATATACTACTTTATACCAACTACCGGTAGTCTGATGAATTAACTATCATGGATTGTCAGTATGAGAATACTCAAGAACAAGTCAAAAACAACTAGGGAAGAACTTTAGAACGGATTTCCCCATTTTTCCGGTATTGGGAACGCATTTTCTCAAAAAAGGACGTCTGCTAGCCCCAGGTGACGTCCTAAACCGGAAGTGATATCCACACAAAAGTGATCCGCGTAAGAAAATAGTCCGTCATAAACAAATCAATATAAAGATACGAATAAATAGTGTGAGAATCATAACATCATCCAAGCGTAAATGTGCACATAGAAGAGCAAATGACAATAGGATTGTTTCAAAAATATTTTTTTTACATAGTTTGAAGATCCGTTGTATTACTCCGCGCAAATCTTCTATTTGTTTACATTTGTCAGAGACCGAGGATTTGCGATCGTTGACCATTGAGCTTAGAAGTCATTTGGAAAACATGGTGTTTAGTTGACTTTTACAAATGAAGAAATATGTTTGCAGGAGGCAGGGTGTGTTGGTGTATTTGCCTCCTTGTGATTTCGCGGAACTGCTATCGGATTAAAAATCAATTCCACTCCGACAGATTTCTGTCGGCAATTACCTCATATCATATACCACCCAAGATATGCCCACTGATTTCTGTTTGTAATTACTTCATTTCATATACCACCCCAAATCCGCTCACCTATTTCTGTCGGCCATTACCTCATATCATATACCACCTAAGATATGCTCACTGATTTCTGTTGTCACTTACTGTATTCTTGGACAAGTCATAGACTTTCTTTGTGTATGACACCCTTCTTGACATGTACGCGCGCATGTTTGCGTCTAGTCAACTTGTAGGTATTCAGTATGCATTAACCTTTATAACCAATGATGAATTTCCATATTTTCCCCATCAGTCTTTGTTCGTTACAAAGCACTTCCATGGCTTGTTGTCATAGTTTCGTGCTGTCGATTTGATATTACCACACTGAGGCTTCAAGCTAAGCTCGGTATCTTCATTTTAGGATTCTCGTTCATGCCTGGATGGTTAATAAGCTGTAACTTCTAGTTTAATGAATTTGTAGCTTCATTACCCTCAACACCTCCAGTATTCTGTTCAACAGGGCTCCAACATTAACAAGACATATCGATAATGTACCTATTGAGGAGACACTCGCAGAATAACCAAAGATTATTTTGAGAGAGAAAAAATCCTGAAAATACAGAAATAATGATAATAGGCGACATCCCGTTTTCCCCCGGGCTCTTGTTATACATCCTGTATCTGTTACCGAGCTCAATATCCAACTTAAATAATTAAGTAGCAAACACCTCGCTAAAGTGCGTTCCCTGCGGTATAGTTCTAAATGTTGTAGACATCTATTTAAATTAACTTTTCAGATGAAATTACAGTTAAAGGAAAGAAATGGTCCCAAGCAAATAATTATGTTATCTTAACATTTCACATGACAAATTTGTCTGTTTGAGCAATATGTATGTCAAGTGTTAACATTAGTGTTCCTTGGAGATTAACACCGCCCTCAGCTTCCGCGGCAAACCGCAACAAAATACGCACCTGCTCTGAGGATGAGGGCACAATAGATAGATGTTTGGGGTGCCGTTAACATTTGGTGTGGCTAAGGTAGATCCAAGACCAAGAAAAGAGCCCGAGGATATCCGAACAATTATACCACAGAAAATAAAATGAGAGTGAAACACACACCCGTTCAACGATAATGTGTACACATGTATCCGACATGGACATGATATCTGAGTAAGTTAAATATAAACTTAATTTATTTTTACAACAATTATGAAACAAGTTATGTCAACTTATTTTAATCATTCTTGTTGGTCTGGGGGTGTTAGTGTGAGAGGAAACCGGAGTACCCGGAGAAAACCCACGTGTGCGGGCAGGGGACCCAATACCTTTTCACGTCCGATCGGGGAATCGAACCCCGGCCGCCTCGGTGAAAAGCAAGTGCGCTATCCACTGCACCATCCGACCACCCGATCTGAGTAAGTAATTGAACAATGTGTCCAAAAAACGGTTCTTTTCCAATGCCATTTAATGAGACATGGGTATCTATCACAAATGAAAATAAGAAAAATGATAAAGCACTTAAGGCTGTCAGTACCACTGCCAAAATTGTAACTATGCGTTGGAAACCTGCTTTTTTTCGACAAAGCTATAGCAATGATAAATATTAATTTGAAAAGGCATACCTTGCGGGTCTTTTATGAAAAATAAAAATAAAAAGATGAAATAAACCAAAACATAACCAGCAACAGTGCTCTGATTGCAACGATTCAGACCAGACCGAGATTCGAACCCGGATCTAGCCAGTTATTCTATCGATCTAACCGACTTAGCTACCTGGTCAACGAAAATGTCCTGGCACAGTTGTGCGACTGTTATATCCAACACGTGATCAGATGGACGAAAACCCACAGTGCACTGGGACAAGGCTTCTTGATATATCGAAAGATAATGACTCTTTTTAGAAACGAAAACATGGGTTGTAAACTTTTATGACTGAAGGATATATCTTAAAACTCATATATGACACACAAAATGGTTTTATCCTCAATATTATGTTCCATCTCTGGTTTAAATCTGTAAAATCTTTCCGGGTTCGTTTTTTATGAAAATTGAAAAATGTTTCCTCATAAATTCTGCACAGGAAGTACTCTACATTTATTGGCATAGCTGTATCAAATGTTTACATTGTGCTTTCTTACAACTTCAGTTTCCTTACTTACTGTATTTATTAGAGTGCAATGACGACCAAAACACTGTACAGCAATTACATCCTCAATGGTCGCTATGATTTTTCTACCTTTTCATGTTCAATGACGGTTAAGAAACAAGCGTTATGATAGGTCAATATTTTACTACTTTCATCTGTCATTGGTATTCCTCGGCTCCCTTGTTTTGAGCGTAGAAGGTCTGGATCTCTTTCTTTTCAACTATCTGTCCTAACGTCAAATCCATTTGTGTGTTTATTTGCCCTGTTCTTGATATATTTGGCGTCTTAACTTCTGAAACGATTTTTAGAAGTCGGAAGTTCACTAAGAGCTTCCTTCCCCTTGGCGGCGAAACTTGGCTAGTATTCTAGGTTAAGCTTTAACTGTATTTATTTCTTGTAACATACAATACATGTTATCTATAATACATTATCGGGAACAATTCGGGAAAAAAGTACTAAGTTTCATTTCATTTCTAGGTTTGTTGTCCAGAGAAATAGAAAAATATGCTAATGTTTGCTTCATCTAAGTTAATTTCTCTCTTGTTTCTTTGATTTCGAGATATTAAAAAGTACAATATTTTCGTTCCTTGTTTGCCGTCATTTTTGTGTCGCCTACGACGGATGTCGGAAATACACATAGGCATTGCTTTGCGTTTAGCTCTGTTTCTGGCAAAGCTACACCAACAAAACCTCGATCATAGATGAAGCATGGGTAGTGGAGCCTACTGCACTATAAACATTTCATTGATTTCTGCATTTTTTTGGTAAAAACCTCAAATTTCTGGACTTAGAAAAAAACTCAACGTAAAGGTTTTGTGTTTAGCTCTTACATATTAGGCTGTTTCATGGGATGTATAGGTGAATGCGTTACACTCTTGACTAGCATTTCATCATTTTCTGTATTTTTGGGCTAAAAACCTCAAATTTCTGGACTTAGAAAAAAACCTCAACGTTAAGGTTTTGCGTTTAGCTCTTACATATTGGACTCTTTCTGACAAAGTATAGGAGATACACCAACCAAACCTCAATCATACATGTATCATGGGTAGTAGAGCCTACTACTCTAAAAACATTTCATTGATTTCTGCACTTTTTCGGATAAAACCCTGAAATTTTGGGACTTTAAAAAAAAATCAATGTTAAGATTTTGCGTTTAGGTCCGTTTCCTTAAGTACTATGTCAAATGCTTATTATATTGACAAAGCGGGACAGGCGACACATATAATTACGCGTAATTCCTGTTTATATAGTCTTTTCGTCCACTGTCTGATATAAGTTAGTTTTGTTCAGCCACGATGTACACCTTAAAGTTGGTTGTTCATTGAGTTTGGGCTACCTCTAATTTATACCTCCAGCCTTCAATTCAAGTGGACCACTATGTGGACTGTTCTGAACACTAAACTGTTGTAGCGACAATTCCATCTGTGATTACTTTGTTGCGTTATTGATATTGGAGTGCCTTTTGTAATGAAATAAGTGGTGATGGGGTGGTGCAGTGGATAGCGCACTTGCCGGGGTTCGATTCCTCGATCGGAGGTGAAAAGGTATGAGGTCACCTGCTCGATCACGTGGGTTTTCTCCGGGTACTCCGGTTTCCTCCAACACTAAGACCGCCCCTTCTTTTTATAGATTCGAATGTATAGAGATCCTGTTCCTTAAGAGTTCTTTCCTCCACGAGCTTTGACCAAACGTTTGTTGTTATTCAATGTAACAGGTATCTGTTTTGACACACAACACACACTCAATGTAATATTATATTTCTAAGTCATTGTCACATTTGACACCGAGAACATCGGAGATATCCTCTCTTTTTTCTTTACTTCGTCGTTATTTCTAATTCTTACTATCGATTGCCATGGGTTTTTTTTAATTTCATGGTTGTTTTAGACTACTATTTGGCTGACAAAGCAGCTTTGTTGATTTATTAAAAAAAACTTATTCAGCCCTGTTACCTGTAAGCTTTTGATCGGTTGGCGCAGCAACCTTGCCGAGTGAATCCTGCATTAAAAGATTAATTGATGTAAGGTGATCATTGGAAATCTTCATAGCAAACCGCTATTGGCTATCCTTTCCAACTCTTATCCAAAATGACGGTCACATTTTTATGCAATTATATAAAATGTCAACTCTCAATAAGCAGGTGGTTTTTATTGTGTGTTTACTGAACATCTGCAAGGAAGTGGCTGTCATACTCAATTGTTTTGTCTACAATTTCGCCCTAAAGCTGTCCTTTTGACAGAGAACAGAACTACATTTTACTTAACGTGGCTCAAAATTGATAATAGAAGATGATACACTCTTTTGGATCATTTGTCATAGTGGGCCTCAAACTATGGCAAGAGAGGTTTTATTTTAACTTCCTGCCGACAGCCAAAGTCATTCAAGCGTGCCTCCACGTGTTTAATATATATCCGTGTGTGTGTGTGTGTGTGTGTGTGTGCGCGCGTGCGCGTGTGCGTGTGTGTGTATGTGTGGTAGAGTCGGTACGCTGGTACATTTGCCTCCTTATGAAAGCACGGATCAGATGCCGACTTAGAGTGCTATCTTACTGAAATACCATGCCGAAGGCAAACAGGACAACATTCCGCCCGGTCACATTATACTGACAACGGGTGAACCAGTTGTTGCGATCAACCTAATGCTAAAAGTCAGGTAAGGCACATATCACAAGTACAGTTTATCTTCCTTAGTAAGTTTACTGCTTTCTGTGACGAATCTTTACAAACTGGATAAATGTATTCAAAGTGACACAGGATCTGTTCAACCACGTCTAGTCTAAACTAGTCTGGTATCTGACAGAAAATGTTATTCATTTTGGGGAACTGCTTTCTGAGAGAAAATCCGTATCTTAACTCATTCTCATGTGAGCAATGTGGTACTTAACGGTAGCAGTTAAATTGTGCTGGAACTATAAAAGAAAGTCTAGCAAAATGCGTAAGGAGTAACAGGTAAGCAACAATCTACCTTTGGACTAGTACTTGTGACTTTGTTCAGAATAAGACTTATGAGTTTTGTACGTGAATTATAAAAGCAAAAAGGATGTCGAGTTTCTTTTGGTCACAAACAGTAATCGATAACTGATTTTGCTTTGACATTTCCCTGATGTCAAGCACAGAGTGTCAAAGTTTTTAGAAGTTCGCATAGTCAGTTCTGAATACAAATAGTAATTAAATTCTGATTTTGCGAGCTTGCACTCTATGCTTAGCACAGGATGAACGTTTTCGAAAGCTCGCAAAATCAGTTTTCAATTACTATTTGTGTTCAAAAACCAACGAAACATTTCTTATAGTATCCTGTCATTAGAGTGTTAGGACGACCCAGTTCTATCGCCAATACATTAACTGCAACGCTAAAATGATTTAGTGTCTAGTGGTATTCTACCACTTCATGGGAAAAGTCCAAGGGATTCCCAACAGTCACATAAATCAGGCCAGTCCAAGATCTTGGACTAAATCCCGGAGTTGTCACAGCTCAAAACGAGAGAAAAAAATCATTCAAATCGTGATTATGAAACTGCTACAATGAATTACAACCACTGTTTGGTCCCAGCTTGTTTAGGTACATTTAGGTACTTTAAATGGAATAGGATCACAATAAATTTGAACCTATATAAAGACGTAATAGGCCAGGATTCCAAATAGAGTGAAACCTGGACCCAGATGCCTTAGAGACTTTCAATAGCGGTTGATGGTAATGGCAAATGCATACCAACCATATTTCTGTCTTCATGCAATATCTATAATCAAACTTAAAATGGCGGTCGATCTCGGACATTTGAGCATGATCGACTCACAAAGGGCCCGTATTGGAGTTACTGGTTCAGTTACATATTCAACTTTCCTTCCATGTAAGAAACGCCCAGTTTACACAACCGGAAGCGGAAGTTCCCAAGAGCATATAAAAAAAAAAAAAAAAAAAAAAAAAAAAAAAAAACTTTTGAATCAACTCTGAACATGGCATTATTAAACGCCATTTACTTATTTCGTAATCTTGTTTACATATTTGTTCGGCGCTCGCATTTGATAAAAAAAACGTGAGTGGTTTTCAAAGCTTCACTTTGCCTTTTGAGTGAAATAAAACATTAGGTCTGAACTGCGATTGGTCAAGACGTAGTCACGAACTCGGTGTTACTATTTCTAGAAACAGCAGTTCAGCATTCCCTTTATGACATCCATTCAATTTAAACGTTACACTGATCTCTGCCAATTGTAACATCTTCATCTCAATAGGAGCTTGATTGACAGATATTAAGTCGGTGGTGCTATTTTTAGAAACACCAAGATAGGATTCTTTCAGTGAAGCCATCTTCAGAATTCATCAGTGCTCCCTGTCAAATGTATAACCTCTCTCTTGACACTGATCAAACGTTCTTCATGTTGAAATATATAGCTATTTTTTTTTATTTACTCCAACATTTATGAACTATTATTTCGGTCAATAGGTGGTTTATGAACCTTTAATTCATCTTGTCTTCGAATTCGAACCGATCAATATCTTTTTCTCGTGTTTATATTTACATACCACATTTATACTCCAAACGAAGAAGTCTTTAATTGATAAATATATAAACTTGATGTGATTCATTCTACTATGTTCACATCTATGCTGTTCTAACTATGACGTCATATGTATTGTAATGCCATAATGCTTTACAAAAATATGTACCCAAAGACTCAACTCAACGAAGGTCTATAATTGATCAAGATTAATAATGGTCTTATTATCTCATTGGATTTATTATCATACTTTAGTTGTGAATCATTTTTACTTCAAACAAAAAATACATTTTATAGATTTCAATATCACACAACATAAAAATGAATAAAATACAACAGTCTAAGTTATTTACACTTAAAACGAAAAGCATTTGCCATTTGTCCTTAACAAAATAATGAAATATTCAAATGACCACAGACTGAATACTAACCAGTGGGGGTTAAATGTATTGCTAGGTACACGTAACATTTGGATGATATGTCTTTATGTAAGCGATACCGAAATATAGATTCAATTTGTCTGTCGGTTATTAGATTTGAACTTTATGAACCGACAATTTAGTTTGACGTACAGCTACACACAAAGTGCTTACACTGACTTCGCCGATTCCCCCAAAGACCTTCATTTGCTAAGTGTGTCGACGTCATTGAACCGGATGTATAACAGTGTATATAACCCTCGGGACGTTGACGTGACAAAACCAATCCGGAAACATAGGAAAAGCTGATAAAAGTGTCAATGGTTAATATTGTAAAGCGAAGAAGACCTGACAAGTCCTATAGACAAAGATAGAGAACATTCATGATATAAGTCTCAAAGAAATTAGCTGTCAAAAGCACAATGATGTTATAAATATGTAGCAGTAACCTAGACTGTACCGAGCTATTTGTGTTTGGTATTCAAGGATTCTTGGGCCTGCGGTTGCGAAAATTTGCATACCAATCTTAATCCGACACCGTCAGCCGTCGGCAACGTGCGGAAACACGGAAATAGGACAACTAAATGACCACCAACACGGATGGCAAAGCCGGATTACGCAAATAAAGGATATTTATGCAATGGTTTTGCTTGTGTCCAGCAATACATCTAAGCAGTTACGTTCACATATGCATCTGCGCTCTATTGATATTTGAACTGTTTAGGTCTAATATGACTAATTAAAAAAAACAATGAAAAAATTCTACACACCTACCAGAATCCTGCAGACTTTTTTAGCTCCACTATTATTTCCAAAAGAAATATTTTTTTCTTATATTCTAGTTCACTTCATTCCAGCGAACGTAACATTCATCGTATAAAACGCAACACCATTGTATGGGTGTGGTCTTCGACTTTTGACATATATTGGTGTAAAACTTCTTATTGGATGTAGCACACGGAGGATTATACCAAGAGAAGAATAGACAAAAATAATAAATAAAATATATATACAATATTTGATATAGCGCCCTATATAGCTAACATAAGCCACTCTAAAGCGCTTTATAGTACATAGATATACAATTGTATACAGTCAATACTATTAGCATATATATTAATCAATACAATATTGAGGAATTCGCAGTAGCTGCCTTATCAGGCGCTAACTACTAGTCCTTTGTCACCTGGCTAATATCTCCCTATGTGTGTATGCCTGTGTGTGTGCTGGAGATGTATTGAATTTGAGAAAAATATATCACTATCTGCTTGAATGCAAAACATACGTGCATACATGCAACTAAAAGTAAAATAATATTTTGATTTTGCATATTAATTGCCTTTGTTTTAGGGAAATACGTTTCTCTGTTTCATCGAAACTGATAATGGTGGGGCAACAAAGAATTGTATTTCCTACCAAAAGGACAATAAATATTATTTCGAAATAAGACAGTAATCCAATAATAAAGATGTTCCGTTGCTTCCGTTACTTTACCTCGACTGGAACAATCAGTATCAGCGTCCATTTGTACAATACATTATACCGTTTCCGTTCATCTAATATGGTAAAATTTATCATAAAATATGAGATAGAGGTTTTACTAGACGCAGCTACATGTTACGAGCTAAAACGTATTACAGTTTGATCATATTTTCATCAGTCTAACATCTACATATGTATATTCAGAATTACTGGTTGTATTTATTGGAATTTTCTTAATTTCTTTTTGAACCGCAACGCTTTAGATATTTAAATAATAAAATATTAATGAAAAGAAGCGGGAAGCAATATTTTCATTTTATAATATTTCTATACCGATATCGTATATTTATGAGGTCCCCTGTCAATTCAATCTCCATCAAACAAAACTGATATGCTTAAAGTGTAAACGAGGTAAAGGATCTCTTTACACAATGAAATAGATATTCTATTAACAATTTTTTAAATACATTCTTAGCAATGCAGTTGGTTTCCGTGCCAGGCTTGCCGGCGAAGAAGATCTAGGCCAGCCTTGCTTAAGGCACAATTCACGTACAGTTAGGTCAAGATCTGCATGCGTGTCGTCACGTGAGGAAGGCAGACAAAACAACGCAATATTTTACAATCGATTAACTTTTCAAGAACAACATTATGGAGTAATCCGTGTGTTTACAAGCTGATAAATGAACAAGGCTATGGGTAACAGAGTAAGATAACAAATTACCAGCGGGCATACACCACCAGTAGATTCGATCAATGCAGCTATATACATACTATAGAAGATTGGAATCTATTTTGAATCCTGCAGCGAAAAAGGAATTAGGTGAACTAAAGCTCGGCGTATCTCTTCGTCAAATGTTCATTAAGAAAGCTCGATTATCCCCAATTAGTCCATGATTGTGTTGTAATAACTTGTCAAAGATAAGGAACCAAAGTATGGTTTATTGTTGAAAACGAAAATTGTATTGAAACGCGGTTTCGCCAACATCGCTATCGCCAATACAAAACATTTGTGTATGAAACCTGAAAAAGGAAATTTAAGAAAACATGTTTAAAATAAACACATTTTCAAAAGTTTGACAACTTTAAAGTGCTTTCGTAAAAAATAGCAATACTTCCGGTACACATTGATTCACTTCCGGTTTATTATGACAATCTCCGTTCATAGTTTTGATAATTTCAACAATTGCCTTTTTAATTTAACAAGAAAGTGTAGAGTTATAGAGTTGGTTTGTTAGGGTTAAACGTCTTCGCAACAGCCGGAGTTGACATAGTTTCGCGTAAAAACTGTGGAAGTCATTCTCCCGAGTAGTTTTTTAATTGAACATGCGCCTGACACCCGGCACGAGACTTGTTGTCATTCAAATTTGGAGAATCGTTTGCTCAATAATGATTTTCTTGTTTTCTGTTGTTTAGTTTTTATCGAAGTCGTCATGTTCTGTTTGTAGTTGTTGCTGTTCTTCACGGCATTGACCCAGTGGTACACAGATGAATGTAACACTGTTTTGATTAGGCTTCAGAGTTCAACATATATCATTCCATACCCTATTTGATCGATAAACTTGAAACATGTCAAACATGTAACTCGAAAATGTGTGAATGCGATCTCCACATACACAATCATATAGAAAGTATATTAAAAGATGCCATCAATCCTTACATTAACATTTTAAATGTTCTTGTTATTATTTGTCTGAATATAAGTATTCACTTATATTTTCGATATTTAAGTTTTTGTATCGATATTTAAGTATATGTATCGTCAGTGCATACGAGATTCCTGGAACAGCCTAAAGTCATCAAAATGCTTGCTTCTAATGGTTGTCTCGCATTATTCGAGGCGGAAGGAGAAGCTTCGAAATGACGCTTATTCCAATTGCGTTCATAGCCCTAATATGAACTAATATATTATTGGAATGGTATAATACATGCATAAGACGTTTAAGCGTTTAATAAAATTTGAAGTATTTGATAGATATATTAGTCATTGATATATCACATCTCGAATGGATTTTGTCTTCCGTGCATTCCTTGTGTGAAGACCATTGATGTTCTTTAAAATCAGATGCATCAAAGAAAACGTGACATCAGAAGCATCACGAATTAACGGCCAACAGCTAAGCATGTAACGTAGGTTAGTAACGATGTGTCACAAGCTTCTTTTTTTTTAAATTTAAATAGAAACAAGTATTCTGATGAATAACATAGATTAGTATACCGTTACGTCCCAAGCTGAAGTAATCTGCTATATTTTCCCTTTGTAACTTTTTGTTTTGCCCTTGTACATTGTATAAGGGATTTATTAAAGTTTGTTTCCCTCATTGAACCATATCATTTTCGCTGGGACGAATGAAGCTCTTTCACTCAATGCGTCATTACTAAGGTTTTTATTACAAGACGGTCATTAAGTTCGTCATTACGTTAATTTGAAGGTCTTTACGATATAATCCGATATTCAATCAGAAAGTAAAATATATCTGTTATTAAAATAACTGATTATGACTTTGGAACTCGCGTGCAATTAGCACGTTCGAGGGAAGGGCAATTTCCGGACGAACGGATACTACAGACACAACGTAAGCGGATTAAGAGTAATGTTGTATCCAAAACCTAGGTTCTAAAGCGTTTTACATAGTCTGGTCGATATTGAAGAGGAATTGGTTGGTGGCATGACAACGTATTAACAGTCATTGGAACGAGACAGTGATATTGCTGACTTGTATATGATATACGGATTACCAGTGTATCAAAGGCATGCAATGTTTCTGGTGTTATTAGCGAGACATCGAAACCAAAAGAAATTACAATAAATGTCCTCAGGTCGGTGCAATACATTATTGCAACACTATCCGATGACGTCAAGTAATTACGAACCACGACCCGTATAAGACTGTAATCATAAATACATCAGAGGTTATTCAGCGAGGGATTGGTGATGTAATGGACCAGCTAATGATACATTATCAGGTTTGCTACGATAAAAGCAGAAATCAGTTCAAATAAAGCTAATCTGAGGTAAGATAAATATGGTGTTATTGTGCAAGAAGGATTCAGTCGTAATTTCAGAGGGTTATATTTGTTTTTAACTTATTCTAAATCTCTCGGGGAGTAACTTACATCAAAACAGCAGTAAAACTTTTATATCACGCCTCGATAAGGTACTGTAAATATCTAAACGCCATCCCGCTTACTGCTAATATATTCCGCGGGACCCCCTTTTTTTCTTATACACGTTGTATTTTTCGTTAATCGAGTCAGCATTCAAATCCCAAAAGCCAAGAGAAGTAAAAGCTAAGAACAGTCAGGGAAACAAAAACGTTTAGTGAAAAACAGGAGGAAGTTAAATTAGAAGCTACCTACTTGCATAACAGAAATCCCCGAGGAATAGTGCTTAAGGCTTTAAGTAGGTAAAAGAAAGCCATCAAAAAAAGCACTTAATGATATTTGAATTTTTTAATGCTCGATATAATGATACATCTTGAAGTTTGGACATGTAATAAATATTCGGAAATGCATACAATAATAAATCGGTGGACTTCCAATTAGTTGCCGATGTTTTTAGTAGCTTGCCTGCAGCGAGACAGAGCTGCTGACAATGTAGCTCTAGCACAACGTCCGCCTCCCCCGGGTCCTCGTTGAGTAGTCCAAACAATCGTTCTGTACTACCATATCACATAGTTGTCCAGTAAACGAACCAACCGTTAACAGTCAGTCAGAAGAGGACAGAGCAGACATTTTGGTGCGAGATATATACTAATTCGTCAAGTGGAGTCATTGAATGACCATTAACAAGCTGAAGATCCTTGAAAAGGATTGGATCTATAGTGAACCTGATACAGTGCAGAACCTACTTATATTCTCAACCTCGTGCCAAATACGCGTTCCTACACGGGATTGGAACTTGCTGCAAAAACCTTTACAGGAATCACTGACGGGGTGTAGCTAAGATTTGGAGACGCACACACCTAATATGCCTTGGTCTGAGGTCAGGACACGATTTTCAGTGTTTGTAAGGTGCTGTAAAGGCCTTCCCTGAAAGTTAGTGTAAATAAAACATTGTCTAAACCTCTCTGTCTAGTTCTGTATCGAGGAGAGGTTGTGTTTGACGTCGTTTGAGCTATATTTAATGGACGTCCCTAGACTACATTGGCTAGTTTTAAAATATGTTCAGTGTGTTGTATGTTTCAAACACTAGAATTTTACACCGAGGTATTTTTCAAAATCTATTTTTTCTTGGCTATTGGATACTCTCAGTGGTTTTTTTTGTTTTATACACAAGAATTTTACGATGAGTTTTAAAAAAAAATCTAAGTTTTCTAACATGTAACAAAATATGTTAAAACAATCGTCTTAAATGACCTCTTTGATGTATACCGCATTGCATGTCGTAGCTTGAGAATGCCAAGGAGTTTCCCATGTGTTATGCATCACAGCAATTTTGTTTTTTGAGCGCATTATACGATATTTATTTGGAGGTGAAATTGTTGAATCAGTTTGAATGCTTACTGAAACAACGTTTTCGTTTTGAAGTTTAGGCATGACATTCAACTCGGATATAAATGAGTAGTACATGACTTCAAACAGACCCGATCCCGGGAGAGCTAATGCCTGACCTTAACGACCCCAAAACGACAGCTGTGGAAAATCAGGGGTTAGATAGAGAGTCTGTATCGCTTATGACGTCACGGCAACTAAGTTTACTGACCGACTTTGTTCTCATATGACAATTATATTTTATGAGTCTAGTTTTTCATTTTACCATAAGAAACATTTTGTATTTTACTCCATCTATCATCGCGCTTTCTTTACGAGACAATACTATTTCCGTTTGGGAAGATTTTAGACAAAATATGGTAATTGGCTCTGTCAGTGATGCTTTCAAACGATGTTCAGCTCATGTAATATATCTGATCCTAAACGACGGTGATCGGACCATAGGGATCTCCGTGAACTGTGTCGACCTTCATTGTATCTTAAATATCCGCCATTTAATCAAACTATTCCAAATGTTGATCCATATCACAAATAACTGTAAAATCACGTAATGTTTGTAAATATATTTTTCATGTCAGAATTTAAAACGAGAGTTTGGGAGGAGAAAATTCAAATACATATGTGCAAACTAATCAATAACACGACATTTCGAATAATTCGAGGGAATTATAATAATTCGAGGTTCTTATATACCGCTTTATTACAACCTAGTTCGTAGGTTGTCTCAAATCAGTTCACAAATTATTATAAGTGGTTCTAGGGACTTTGCAACCAACCAATATCTTTCTCAACTCCTCTTGTACTTGTTACTCTTGTAACGGGGAGCATACAACCGGAGCTGCCATTTCGGCGCTAACAGCTAGCATTCAACAATTCAAGCGTACTCATTTACAGCTGAATAGACTGGAACAAGCGGAGTAAAGTATCTTGCTCAAAGATACAACACAGTGCCGTGCCGTGACTCGAACCCGCAACCCTTCGGTCATGATTCCGGCGTCCTACCACTAGACTACCGTGCCTCCAATAATACTTCATAATAAACGCTTAAGATGAATGCATATGTTTGAAATGTGTTCCCCTAAAGGTCTATGTATAGACTGAACAGAAAATGCACAAAATGGCATATAGTCACCGCAATGATACTTCGAAGTAAGCGAAATTGTTTCAATTTCCCTAATGGATTTTATTTATTGATTTCATGTCTTTCTTCCAGTGTGCAAGCCCCTTAAACCTAGAAAACTTTCAAAATTTATATAGTCGTACAGTTTGCAGAGCCTACACAATGACATTTATGTTACTGCTATATTATCGGGGGCTTGATGTAACACCTTAAATATACCATTAAATTGTGAGCGAAGAGAGACTACTTAATCTATATTTTCTTTAAGCAATACAGCTTTTCGGTACATGTCGAAAGTAATTTCTATCATTAATCTGCCATTGTCTCAATCTGGTTTTGTGGAGTTAGATCTATATTTGTACCCTAACAGTAGAATTGGAGCACGAACTGCCATCAAAGATTACGTATCTGGAGAATGAGTGTTCCCTGTGCAAAGTCATGTAGTTCATTAGTTTAGAAGTATATTTTTTCTTTCGAAACTAAAGCGATTACCAGATTGTATGATTATTAAGTTATTTTTCTTTCGAAAAAACAGCAATTATCAGACTGTTATTATTTTATGTAAGGTTATTCAAGTGTTTTTTATACGAAATAGACCGATTATCAGACTTTAATCATTTTGTGTACGGTTATTTAATTGTTTTTCTTTCAAAAATGCGTGTATAGCGATTATCAGACTCATATAATTCTATGTATGATTATCAAATTGTTTTTCTTTCGAAAATAGAGCAATTATCAGACTGTTATCATTTTTTGTATGGTTATTTAATTGTTTTCTTTCGAAAAATGCGTGTATAGCGATTATCGAACATTTAGAACCTCTTATCTTTGTCTTTAATTTTCTGTTTGTTTGTCTGTTTGTTTGATTGTTTTTTTGGTGTTTTTTTTCTAAATACCTGTTTTTCTTTTTGCAGTAATTTGGACAGCCAATCAAGTAGAAAGGAGATAGTTACTACTAACGACCAATGTGCGTGGTTACTTTGGAGAATCAAGTTCCAACGTCGTCAGCCATCGATCTTAATATAAACTGAAATGTCCATGGCAGCTGATGATTTTTGGACAGTGCCGACCGAATGACCACACGTGAACTGGACATTAACTGGACTTCATCTACTTGCTAGCTATTAGCGTAATACATCATGTCAATTATGTGAACAAAACGCAGGTCTTCTTGCTGGATATTACCTGATAATCAGACCCGCTGTTTTAGCAGGTTCCATATATATGCTCAATACCGAATGTACAAGGTACTTGTAGAAGAAATTAATAATTTTTTCCCGGTCATTTTGTTTATTTTCCCTATTACCTTAATGGAAACGATGAAAACAACTGAAGTACATAAAGGTAATGTAACCGAATCCATTGCTGTGAAAATTGACTTACCGAATAAGAGATCAACGATTGTAACAGCATTCTACAGATCACCAAGTAGCGATGAGGAATACAACTCGACATTCACAGATAAAGTTACAAATTTGAGACGCTCGCATCCTACTTCATTCTTATACGTAGGCGGTGATTTCAATCTCCCGGACGTAGATTGGAAAACAGCATCAGTACAGGAAACAAGATACCCAGCCAGGCTGAGTGATAACATTATATCTATGAATGAGGATTTGGATCTACAGCATATGATAGACTTTGCAACAAGGGGAGATAACACGTTGGATCTCCTCTTTACTTCACACCCCTCCCTTGTGAACCGGGTAAAATCCACACCAGCACTTGGCAAAGCCGACCTTGACATAATTTTGTGTGATTCGAATCTTCGACCTTTGAGATCCAGAAAAGCGAGACGGATTATCAAAGCTGTGGACAAAGGCCAACACCGACGCTATTAGGACAGCACTGCAGGGGCTTCAAGGTTACATAACATCAGACACAATAGACATCAGCACACTATGGACCAAGTACAGACAAGCCGTAGAGAAAATCATGGACGAACATATACCATCCAAACTTACATCAACAAGAGACTCTCATCCATGGATTAACACACGTATCAACAGGCTAAACAGACAGAAGAACAGGGCCCACACTACAAAGCCAAAACAACAAACAACAAGCGGGACTGGAGACGATACAGGAAGCTGAAAGCACAGAGCCAACGAATGCCCATACAAGAACACAACAAGTACATCCAGGACATCATCACAGGGGATATGAAAGACAACTCGAAGAGATTCTGGTCGTATGTAAAACACCGGAAACAGGACACCAATTGAATAGCCCCTCTGAAAAAATCGAATGGTCTGCTTTATAGCGACGCACCAACCCAGGCAACCATACTCAACAACAATTTCAATCTGTTTACACGAGAGAGGACACCAGCAATATCCCATCCAAAGGCCCAAGTCCACACCAATCCATGGCCCACAATACAGTCAGCACCAACGTTGTAAGGAAGCTACTGCGGGGTCTCAACAAGGCAACAGGTCTTGACCAGATACCCAAAAGGCTCCTGCACGACTTTGCTGACGAAACTGACTCACCTGATACCGGAGAGGCTGCCATCGTGCAAATCTTCAAGAAAGACGATCGGCACCAGGCGTCCAACTACCGCCCTGCCTCACTTACTGCGGTTTCATGGAAGGTGTTGGAACACGTGATACACAGTCAGATTATGGATCACTTTAACCGGCTGAAGATTCTCACGGACAAGCAGCATGGCCTTAGAAGCAGACGTTCATGTAAGTCCCAGCTGATTGTCACCGTCGACAGTATTGCCAAGTCACTCGCTCATGGAAAGCAAGTGGATGTAATTCTACTTGACTTTGACAAGGTACCACACTACGCCTACTATACAAGCTGGACTTTTACGGAGTGCGTGGGATCACCTGCCTGTGGATTAAAGACTGCCTGACCAAGTAGACGCAGCACGTCAACCTAGATGGTACAGCCTCCGGCCAAGCTGACGTCATATCCGGAGTACCACAGGGAACGGTGTTGGGGCCACTGTTGTTCCTAACCTACATCAATGCTTTGCCAGATCGCAACGAATCAGATGCACGGTTGTTTGCCGACGACTGTCTGCTCTACAGGTGAATATCCAGCAAAGCAGATGAAGAGCAGCAACAAGAGGATCTGACATCACTCCAGCATTGGGAACAACTGTGGCAGATGGAGTTCCACCCAGAAAAGTGTACGGTGGTCCACGTGACCAACAAGCGGCACCCACTCAAGACAGGTTATATATTGAATGCCCACACTCTGGAGGAGGTCAGCAGTGCCAAGTACCTGGGGTGACCATCCACCATAAGCTGCGTTGGAACGAGCATATATCTGCCACCAGAACCCTAGGATTCATCAAGAGGAATATCCATGGATGCAAGCCACACATCAAATCCATGGCTTACCAGACAATGGTCCGGCCTACTTTGGAGTATGCCTGCACAGTGTGGGACCCACACCAACAGGTCTACATCAGGGCTCTCGAGGGGGTCCAGAGGAGGGCGTTTTGTAACGGGCACCTACAGGGACCGCACCCCATGGTGCATGACAGCTATGATGCAGGAACTTCAATGGGACAATCTTGAAAACAGCCGTAAAACATCGAGGCTGGTCATAATGTTTAAGATCTCACATGACATAGTGGACATTGAAGGGACAATGTACTTAACACCAGGTGACGGCAGGACAAGAGGTGCACTTAAATTCCTACAGCTAACAGGTGCAAGGGAAGTATACAACAATTCATTCTTCCCCCGCACCATCAGAGACTGGAACGGAATACCATAATCTGTGAGGTTGGCCAAATCCGTCGAGGCGTTCCGCATGCTGCTTATTACGACCAAAGCAGCATGCTCTAGTCAGCTGTATATGCCACAGTTTTATCAATTTTTTAATTGCAAATACTGCCAGAAGGTTTTTAGCCGTGCGTGTCATATTTGGATTATCCAATGCACATAACATCATATTACATGCATGTACAGTACACACATGAAGAACCAGCATTTGGCTAGAGAATGGAATACATATGTTACGTACCCCGTGTACGTCACCTGAAGATCTCATTATATGAAAGAGAAAAAGATTTTTATTCTGCAAGAATTTGGTAATTTGCTTACATGACACTTATCCCCCGTTTCAGTTCAGGGCGTATCGTAGCTGTTGTGCCAAAAAAACCAATTTGTTTGCCGACATGTTGAGAATGCTGTACATTTTTTTTTATATGGACGTCGTTAATAAACAATTTGGCGCTGTTATGCGGTGGCGCGTGCTGTTTAACATTTCTCTCCTCCTCGTTATATGTAGGTCAACCTGACGCGTGATTTGTTATTTATCTTAAAAAATAAGCCTTTTTAAATTACCATACAAATAACCCAGACATGTCCAAAAGAATATCAAAATGCCAATTATTTAGGGGGGGGGGGGGGGGGGTTTATTGATTTCCCCCGGACTCGTCTCGTTTGCAAAACACCACAAGTGTACTTGTACATGTGTTTATATGTGACAGATTTTATCGACTAAAAGGGTAAAAAAAAAAGCCACTGGCGAAACGAGAAGTGTATTCTGTATGTTTTGTCGTTTCTGTGGCGCAATTGATGTGAAATTATTTCCTGTTTATATATCGATTGTAAAAAACTACATTATTTTCCATAATACGGGGTTTGAAATAGGTTCATATATTTATATGGAGCTCCAGACAGATGGAACCATCGTCCTAAGAACACAACTCTGTCATGTTATAAAAGCATGATTTCAGTCCCAGTCTTTAAAACGCGGGTGATGTATAATCTTAAACCAAAGACACGTTCTCGAAAGCATATGGTATGGACACAATCACATTCAAGTCATATGAACGGACAGTTTACGTATGATTTGTTAAAATTTGCCAAAAAAGCTTTGAATTAAACATCGCAACGTGTTCCATTCGAAAAGACTTTTAATTGCAAATTTAAGAATCTGGCGATAAACGTGTCTATTGCATTGATTATTTATGACGTCACATCTCTGAGTTATATAACGGGAGTATATATATATTACCACTAAGCCAAGAGTCACAAACAAGAGTACTTCTAGACATACCATATAGCACCGTACTAGACTCAAATTGACATACATGTTCACAGTATTCATGACACAGCAACTACTTTGCGTAACAGCCACTTTGGTGTAAAGTTGAAACCAGGGACCCAAATAGGTCAGCCCTTTAAACAGCACTGGGAAAATAAATAAATGAACATTATACAAAAAGAATCCGGTCATATTTGATTACGTTATTGTTCGGAAACAATCGACCAATCTGACCACAATATGTTAATTAATGCTTTGAATCGAAATGAAGCAGCGCAAGGTAGAGTGGCCTGACAAATAACATCAAGATTAAATAGCATTAAAGCAACTTATCTTGCGGAAACGAATGTGCAGATGGCCAGACGGACGCTCCCATACCGATTTTTTTTCTAAAATTAGAAATATGTGTAAGGTTTTGTTTATTTGTTTTAATGCAATTATCCAGAATTCTGACACACACACACACGCACTTAATACTACTTTTGTTGTCTTAAAATTACTCGTGAACTGGACTTATTAAGGGGGACTAACTCGTAGTGAATCGGCAAGAAATCGAGACAGAATCAGTTGTCAATGATGGCCGCTTTAGTTTGTACATGTAGTCGGGTGTTTGACTGCGCCATAACACGATTGATCAGTCTAACGTGTACGATTCGTTTATCGATGTGAAATGCAAATGTTATGAATTAATCAATCGTTGTTTTATCATAAAACTATTTAAATGAGAAGGGAGATAATTGAGGAGCTTCGTGCTATCCTAGCATGAATCATTACCACATCGTAGAAACAATTATGTCTTCACAAATGGTATCGCTCAAATTCAGGACTCTCTGATACAATTACGGTAAATAATTGATGGAATTTCTGCAAAAGACCAAACGTTATTTATTTTCTGATAAATTTGTTGTGCCATTTGCGTTTTCAAATGATTGCATTTGATGGCTACAACTCCGTACTTAATCAAGGACATTCACGAGTTTAAGTCAAGATCGTTTGGATATCGTTTGACAGACATTGATTACACAGAATAGCTTAATACCATTATTCGTCGTTCTTAACTCGTATATTGCATATTAGTTTTAAGCCGGGCATTATATACGCACACGTTTCAATCAACATATAGGTTACGGTACATGTAACTACAAATTCGCATGTACTCTAAGTATTGTAAATTGTTGTATGGTAGTAGCACAAATTTCGTATAATTAAAATAAATGCTTTTTATATAAACCGATCGACTGGCCAACGAAACAAGGTAACCCTACACGTGGCGCCACAAAGCGCGTAATAAATAAAATGGGGGTTTCACGAGACAAATCTCAATTCGATCGTTATCGTCCCTGCCGGAAAACTACGACGAGAAATCAAGTCTACATCTTTCCCCACAACATATAAATATAGAAACGCCTACTTTCTGTTTAAATACACAATAAAATGCCCACTACTTCCGGTCCTACATGATCCTGTATGAGATGACCATAGTGGGACCAGTTCGGATTCGTTGTTTCTCCTCCTGAGGGGATACTGATAACTGTTTTGCAATAGACCAAACCTTTTCAGTCTTTGAAAACGGTAGTTCTTAATGTTTATATTTGATAAGCTGACATTAGTTAAAATGGAAGAAACGCATCAGAGCTGGATGTGATAGTTTTAAACGTATTTTTCCCGTGGAAGTCGTTTAAAATTTTTATATTTCTTTTTGTAGTTTTTAATTAATATCAATGATTTGCCTATAGTTGTGGGATCGCACAACGTTACACGATGTGCGGTGTGCGTGCGATGCACGATGTGTGAGCGCGATGCACGATGTGTGCACGATATGAGAACGATATAAATCTGGACGATTAATGGACGTTTTTTGCTTTTTGTCAAAGCCACAAAAACCTCATTTTTCATTTGTCGTCGAGAAGTGCTCATGTGTTGGATGTTTCCTTAATTCCAAATGGCATATGCAAGAAACTTTAAAAAAAAGAACAAACAAACAAATAAATTGATGAACCCACGCATCTAGTTCGTGAGCACACTACCAGCCTCTAAAACGGAATCGATATTGTCAGTTAGTTATCTGGAATGACCTTTTCCCACAGAGTGAAATATCCTGTCGGTTGGAATACAATAAAAACACTGTACTTGGTATTTTTTATTTTCACCTTTTTACCGTACTCTTTCATATAAACACCCGTTACATTGTATCTCGATGGGCACCTGTTGTCTGTCATATGACGTGCAAGTGAAACAACTAACGTAGACCATATCAATCAGAAAACACCACGCCCATGTAATGTCATAAATGATAAAGAGAATACCAAAGTGTCACTAAAGACATAATTCAAACTAAAAACCGATAAAACTGGGACAAAATATGAATAAATGAAATATTCACATGGAGAATAAGACCAGATGTTCCGGAAGGGTAAGCGTCATCTGCTTCATTGAAAACGCCCGCCGTGTAAATCAAATCCAAGTAAGTGTACGTCCTCATACCGGAAACTTGAGCAGTGACAACGAAACCTCAAGGCACACTAATGAGCATGCCCAAAATCATCGACCTTGATATCACATAAACTTGAGCAGTGACAACGAAACCTAAAGGCACACTAATGAGCATACCCAAAAACATCGTCCTTGATATCACATAAACTTGAGCAGTGACATGGAAACCTCAAGGCACACTAATGAGCATACCCAAAAACATCGTCCTTGATATCACATAAACTTGAGCAGTGACAACGAAACCTCAAGGCGCACTAATGAGCATACCCAAAAACATCGACCTTGATATCACAGAAACTTGAGCAGTGACAACGAAACCTCAAGGTACACTAATGAGCATACCCAAAAACATCGTCCTTGATATCACATAAACTTGAGCAGTGACAACGAAACCTAAAGGCACACTAATGAGCATACCCAAAAACATCGACCTTGATATCACATAAAGAAATAACACAGTTCCTCATGAGAGAGCGTTGGTAACTATACATCTTGTCCATATCATTCATCAACATCTTTGGAAACCATATGCTGTTAGCTTGTCCGTTAGCAGTCGACGTCTCTCATGGATCTAGATATTCGGAGTAAGTCATCTTTTATTAGAGCTTTATTAATCAGGATACATATATCACATCTTGGAGACACTAGTAATGTCAAATTTGGGTGAATCGTATAGTGGAACCACGCTATTCCGGTTATCACTGACCGGAGACGTGTTGTTATTATTAACACACTGATAATGTCATTTCTAGGTGTATCGTATAGTGGAACCACGCTATTCCGGATATCACTGTCCGGCGACATGTTGTTATTACACACACTGATAACGTCATTTCTAGGTGTATCGTATAGTGGAACCACGCTTTTCTGGATATCATTGTCCGGAGACGTGTTGTTACTACACACACTGATAATGTCATTTCTAGGTGTATCGTACAGTGGAACCACGCTATTCCGGATATCACTGACCGGAGACGTGTTGTTATTATTAACACACTGAAAATGTCATTTCTAGATGTATCGTAAAGTGGAACCACGCTATTCCGGATATCACTGTCCGGAGATGTGTTATTACTACACACACTGATAAAGTCATTTCTAGGTGTATCGTATAGTGGAACCACGCTATTCTGCATATCACTGTCCGGAGATGTGTTATTACTACACACACTGATAATATCATATCTGGGTTATCGTATAGTGGAATCTCGTTATTCCGGATATCAATGTCCGCAAATATTTTATTGTCAGTAAAGTAATCGCGATTAAGTGAATATTGCTCTTAATTCATGCAGAAAATGTTTTAATCTTGATTCTTTTTTATTGGAAACTGCAGTATCCACACAACTATACAATTAATCTTAGAACTTTTTTCTTTTGATTAATTTCCTGTTGTTCATAAATGTGATAATACCACCCTATATCAAATTGTGTCTTGTTTAATACGCATACGTATTCACACCATCGATTAAAACAATTTCATGTTACATTTAGACTATGATGTGTCATCATTATGATTTTTTAAAGTTTGGTACCTATACATGTAGTACTGGTCACATGACATACATGTATGTCACGTGACAAAGTGACATTGTGAAATGTTTACAGTTCACTACGTAAATCTGCATTAGGTGTCCGAAGAAAGTCAAATAAATAATTTTCCATGTGAAGAAGCCAGATTTTGACGTTTTTGCCATAATTTGCTGTTTTAAACAATCCGTTCCAAATATAACTCTCCGGTTCAGAGATTGTGCTGCTTCTGTGACGTCATGGTGTTTGAGGTAGTACACCAATCGGGAACCGTCGGCACTTTCCGTAAACGAAAAAATAATTATTTTCTCGTTTACGGAAAGTGCCGACAGTTCCCGATTGGTAGCACACCTCATAGTTACACGAACTACGGATGAGAGAGAGCAGCAGCGATCCTGTCTACTCGGCAGACGAAACGAGCGCGTGCTCCCGCTTATCTCTGGGAACCACGCGCTACACTATTGATTCTAATGGAAAGGTGTGTATATAGACGCAGATAGTCCTTACAGCAATGGTGTTGCTTCCTCGTCAGGAGGCCGTGGGATCTTTTCGGCACTTAAACCTACCGACCTTGATGATAACACATAGACCCAGTTAACTTTACCGACATGGGTTGTAGTACAGCGACCAAATACAACGCATAACACAGCGACCCAGTGATTTTTAACTGACGTACACATAACACAGCGACCCAGTAATTTTTAACTAACGTTGTACACAGGATAAATGGCCTTGTTATCGAGTAAAATTAACCATAATTGATTGATTAATTGGTTGATTGGTTGATTGATTGGTTGATTGGTTGATTGACTGATTCGTTGATTGATTATTATTGACTGACCGATTGTTCAATCCATCTACGTAACAGCCAATGTAATAGATGATAGTGGCAACTGATGACCGTAATCTGGATACTATAGCTAGACACACTAGCCAGTCATATTTTTCTCATAAAGCGCTGACCAGAAACGCCTGGGGACACCACTAAAGGAGGGAAGCAATCAGAACGAAGAAAAAGAGTTATAAAGTAGTGGAATTGATATCGAACTATCTCCCGATTCTGCAGGTGGTCTCACTTCATATAAAAACGCTATGGAATATTTTTTCACCGAGGGAAATTATATCAACTATCGACAGAAATCGTCATATTATAGACTCCTTGACCTTTTCATGATACAATGACACAATGGGGTCTTAATATCAACTACAGCCACGAGAAAAATCTGAATACTGCTTCGATCATAAAGGTTTCTGTTACATATGTCGAGGAAGACGTATAATGGAGTTGCTACAAAAAAAAGGGGGCGGGCCATTCATTTACGTTGGCGGTAAGTGAGGTCGCAAAAAAAAGGAATGACGTTACCTTAAAACGGGTGGAACTAGCCTTGTAATAGATCTGTTTGACATTTTTATAAAGGAGCATATGTGATGGTTGTCATAGTCCTTAACTACAACGTCAGTAAGAGACCTGTGCAAGGTCAAGGTGTCGATGACATACTAAACCTTGACTTTGTAATGGGGTTAGTGACTTTGATAATGTCAGAGATATACCTATATATTTACATTTGGGCGCTGTAACCCACTATATGAACATTACCAGCTAAAACGCATTTCATTCAAATATGAAAGCATCAACTCTGGTGACGAAACACGTGGTTTACTTATGACGTCATAGATTAACCTTGTTCAATGAGAGGCTTGTCGCTTCGCTTCCCTCCTTTAGTGGTGTCCCTGCGTCGAACGTTAACGCTCAAATGACTACGGTTAATTATTGGCGCTAATTTTATTTAAATATGTCTGTTCCGTTAATATCGTTTAAAGGACGACGCATATACAAACCGCAGTAAATAAATTAATCATTTAAGAACAAATAAAAAAAATGAAACAATTGTTCTATAGTAAAAATGTAAATATATGGATTGAACGGCGTTTTTTTCATTGTTTTTCATGCCGGCATGAACGCAAATCGGTTACATCCATATTAAACATGCAATATGGATGTAACCGATTTGCGTTCATACCGGCATCAATAAAACGCCGTTCAATCCATATATAGAACATGGCATTGTGTCTATCCCAGTGACCTTTAAAATAACACAGTTGCATACGTATAAAAATGTATCTCGACATGGGCCCAGTTATCTCAATGATGTCACAGTTATGTATTTTATCAAATTGCCTTGTAATGGGCCGAGATTTATAGAAAATGAACCTGTGACGGGTCCAGTGAGCTTGATAATGAAACAGTCACCAGCGACGTCACAACCACATTGATGTATTCCATTTGCAATGTTATGGCGGTGTTCAGTATATTGAACTGACATTAGTATTCTCCCTCCGTCCTTGTTAATGGAAGTGCCACTCATACGGATTGTGTGAGGCAAATGCTGTTACGATTGTTGAACCGTAGAACAACCATGTCATGATGCAGTGACTCTGTTTGTCCTCGGTGAACCGGTGTCGGAGACATTGAATAAGTCGTCATTAAACTTGATTTTGCTCCTGATAATTCAACTACATCTACATTAATACTTTTCAATACAACGAGTATCAATTTCGAATTAGTGACCTTGACTTCGACTCAATGACCTTCGTAACTGTGCATTAACAGAAATATGCCAAAACAAAATGGATGTGAATGTCGATATGGGTTTTCCGTACCACATGATCCATCTTCCCCGACACTGCAATACGTCAGACCTTTAGCGGGAAGTCGGAACAAAGTAAATCAATTGCGATTCACTCGTTACGTAATGGACCGGGTCTCGTGGGTCCTGGCAAAAACAATTACAGTCACTTCCGGTCAACAGACCTCGTGACCTAGTCCATATTCCAACATTGCCAGTATGTTCATCAATCGATAGTGGAAACCGATACGTTCTGGTGCGTTATATATACTTTATTCTGACTTGACAGTTGTTAGTCCGTATAATGTTATCTTCGTAAAACTTTTAAGTCGGTATTTCTCCGTTTCCACAAATGAATAAATATTTAAATAAATGAATGAATAAATAAAAAATAAATAAACAAATAAATAAACAGATAAAAGGAATAGCTAATTCGACTATTCGATTTTTTTAATGATAATTATTTCAAAACAAAGTAAATTATTTCTAGAGCATCAACCAGCTTCCTGTGGCTATGTTCGTGTTGTGTTGCTACAATGTACATTCACGTATTTTCTAGGTGGATGATGGTTCGAATCAGGCTAAAACATCTTGAGTATGAATTTTGTGAATTTAGTCCCAGTCTCCTCGATCAACAATAAAATAATGACTGTCATTACAGGGGCTCTAGAATAGAGCAAGTCCAAGGAAACGCAAGGCCTGAGAATTATGTTGGAAAACGATGCCATGGGCGTTTGGAATACAAATGTTGAGGACGAAAGAAATTAAGAAGAAATGAACATGATAGCTAAGATGTAGAAAAAATAAGTATTTTACCCCAATTGAGAGAGATATCCAAACGTCCGGTCAAGAAAATATGTTTCTGTCTTACCCTGGTGTGATGAGTTAACCAGCACGAAACATAAGCGCGTGCTAAACCGGAAGTTACAACGCATATGTATACCACACTTTAGTTCAGACGTGTCTGCGTCTTTCCTTTTTAACAGTTGGCCGCATTTCCACATATGAAACATTGTAATTATATACATAACTAATTGCATACCAATAAAAAGTCATTGATGTATATGTTATTAAAGTGGAAATTTTCGTAGTGTGGAAAATCTTGCATTTTCGAGCTGAGTTAACTAACGCGAAAATATCCATATGCTAATATTAACTTAAAGATTATGAAAATATGGAATATATGAATTTTCGAACCAATGCCAAAGCGAAAAGTTCACCACCGCGATTATAACGCGAACATTTCAGCCTCGGGTTAGCCAGTCAAAAATCCCCCCTCGGGGAGAGTTTTCCTTTCCCTGTCTCAAGGAAGGGAAACAATATTTTACCGTCTGAACACTGCAGCCGATAAAATTCAAGCTAAGATCGTCAAAAGCGTGTGCCATGTCGACTTTACGACAGGGAACAGGCTGTGAGAAGTGTCCTCTCAGATAAGTTGATGGTCCACCCAAACTCAAACCATGGGACAAAAACCTTAATCGCCGTAGTGACGATCGATGGACATGTACTGCCCGACGCCGTTCTTGACGTGGAGGATACCGACACGCTGAGAGTGGGCAGAGAGATTTCCCAAGGACTACTACTCAATGTCGCTGATAGAGAGACAGAGACACGCAGGGAGAGTTAGAGGTACCCATAGTGAAGAACATCAACCTTCGCTTAGACGAGGTCAAACGTACCAATAATCATAAGATGTCTGGTGGTTCGAACTAAGATCCGTTAACACTTCAGAATGACTACACAAACCTCGTTTCTGGTAACAATGCCGTGTTCACACTTTACACCGAGCCATGCATAAGTTGTAACAAAGGTTTTTTTTAATTTCGAGCTCATGATATTTTCATTTTTTTTCCAAATCAGCATCAGGTAATTTTTCGATTTGGCCACCGCAGACATGCTTAACAAAAAACAACAACATTTAAATGAAAAAAAAACAAAAAAAAACCTTTCTGATAGCAATGCCGTGTTCTATAATATGGGTAAGTTAGAATTCGATAACCATCAATACAGGGTGCAGTACTCCAGAGTATACCGGAATCGCCTTTTATTATCTCTGAGTAAGTATGAATTGCACTGCATGGCGCTCGTTGTCTGTGTTAGGGCGAATCAGTCGGAGTTCCAATACCATTAAGGGAAAATGGCCCTATCTGGACCGATCATCGAGGCGTCTGGCCACCGCGCATGCGTAATGTTCTGCAAGTCCCTCGTTAGATATGACGGATGGGTAATCATAAAAATATGCTGACAAAGACATCTAGCGGCCATCGGCCGAGATGCACTTTCCTCCTTCATGCGTGTAGACAATATAGGTAGTTATATGTCATCATTGGTATTTTATACAGACAATATTTCAATAAAACAAGATATATCCTTTAAAAAATACGTCAGAGAGATATAACTTGATAAAAATGAAAGAATGCAGTTGTTTTTTTTTATATGAAGACAACGCAGAATTAATATACAAACAGGAATATATCATTTTTTAAAGTCTTTATATATTTATATGTAACACTCTTTTCCCATTATACTTGTTCCGTTTAATTACTGTACTCTTGAAAATCCGAAATGTTTATCAGCCAAAAATCAATAGTCTCCATGTTACTCCCAATATTTCGAATTAGAAATTGTTAAGAATATGCAAAGGAAGATAACTCTAACACATTGATGTGTTGGAGAGCAACCACCCTTAATGTAGCTTAGAGCACACACACACACGGTCCTGTAGGTTTCACAGGGGGAATGTTTCCATTAAAACGAAAAAACTGTTACAAGTAGCTGACATGTTCAGGCGTAATTATAAGCGTAGAACTGATAGCTGACATGGTATATACGGAGCCCGCGAAGGGACATGGTAATACATTTACTAATCCGTGCGCACGAGTTACTAAACCGTGCGCACCGTGCGATTACCAAACCGTGCGCACATATTGGCAACTCGTGCGCACGGTTTTGTCGTGCGCAAGGATAAGTAAATGTATTACCATGTCCCTTTGCGGGCTCTCTACATCCTCGATATCCAGGTGGTACGCTCATTTTCCCTCTCTACACCCCTGGAATATGTCATAGCAAAATAGAAGGCTCGGTGTGCGACACCTTGTTGATGAAACAAGAAGACAAGTTCGATCCTTTAATGTAAAACAAAATAATCTCGCGGTCACGTAACGGTAAAAATGGACAGGCTTTGAAGTCGGGCGTCTCTCCTTTGTAATCTTCAAATGACAGGTATCAGCCTAGCGATTGGTCAGGTTTTTTTTACCCGAGACCAATCAAACAGCTATCTTCGTGCCTTCAATTTTGCTACGATATATTTCAGGGGTGCAGAGAGCGAAAGTGAGCGTAACCCCTGGATATCGAGGATGGCTCTCTACGGCATAATTCTAAGCAACAAAATTGTAATCTGACACGGTAAGGTGTAATTCTAAATGTAGAACTGCCAGCTACCATGGTAAGGCGGAACTGCTAGCAGATATGGTAAGACCTAATGATTAAACTTCGTCTCATGTCTCTAAGTGTACATGTTACTTGAGATCTGTAGATGTCCATCATTGGATTACCATATAAAGTGTGTGTACCGTTAAACCTCAATTTAAGACATGGTATTATCTATTTAGAATTATATGGATTCTGAAAATCTAGAAAGCCAAAAAAAAAATGCGTAATCGCCTGGTAAATGTTAGGAAACTGACTCTTGCCTGCTGACATTTAACTAAGTAAATATGTATCCCGTATATCTCTGGTAATTCTAAGCATAATTGACATTCATATCGGGTCTATACACAGCGAAGCAATCTTACTGCGTTTTAATGCGCTTCAAAATATCATCCCGACAGGCTTCAAGCTTGTCAGCAGTGGTTCTGCTTGTGTTTGATATACGACGTATCTACATTTAAACCAAGGGTTTACAGGTTTTACCTTGCCTTGACCTATACAGTCACCCGCAACCATACATCTTACCTCTTAGGGGTCCCTGTAACACTGCCGAAAACTGTTACTATACGTGGGAAACGTATTCCCCGGCTTGACTTTAACATTTATAAACGATTTCTAAA
Source organism: Mizuhopecten yessoensis (assembly GCF_002113885.1). Classification (NCBI taxonomy): domain Eukaryota; kingdom Metazoa; phylum Mollusca; class Bivalvia; order Pectinida; family Pectinidae; genus Mizuhopecten; species Mizuhopecten yessoensis. The sequence continues at coordinate 232,664 of NW_018407994.1, forward strand.
AAGAAAAGAAAAAAATACCTTGTGGAACTTGTATGACAAGTTTATGACGATGAAATAAACAACAAAAATTGACAAAAGTGTTAAAATGTAACGGAGCCATAACAAGATTTGAACCCTGGCCCTCCAGTCATTATAGCTACTCTATTTACGAACAATTATAACGGAACTATCGAATGTTGAGACATGCATCCTTAAGTTCATCGAATGATCATGGACAGTCATATTCTACATTCTGTAACCGAAAACCAAACTGTCACGCAGCGAAACAGGTTCTAGTGAATGAGTTCATCTTGTCGGCTCATTTTTTTGTTTGGTGACCAATGCTTGTCTATTCATGTACAAAACTCCCCGTCTGATGATCGGTATAGATACATACACATATAAAGCACGCATTTGTGGTAGAAAAACATTATCTGAATTGATCAAGATGAAACCTTCGTGGAAAATGAAAATCTAATCCTGTCGGAGTTATATCTGTGGAAAAAACGACATCGCTATCTATTACTGTTTTATACAAACAAGTGTGCAGGCAGACGAATACAGAATAATTGCGATGACACATTTAAAACGATTTTAAACTAAAGATGGCATTTTAGTGGTATGTTTTTTGGAAGTTGGGCCGCGCCTACTTCAGATATTTCGTTTCGCACGACAACGTTAATTTCTCGACAAGCAATTTTGTAAGCGTGATACAAATCGGAAGTGACGTTTATACGAGAGCAGCGGATGCGAACAACTTGGATTTCCCCAAAGATGCGAAAGTAAATTAGATATACAACTGTTAAATTTTATTTTTCATGCAACATTATGCAAGGTGCTAAATTTAAATCGACATAAGTGGGAAATACTGCTGTGAAACAATTTGAAAAACTGCATACATTCAAATTAAATTCAAATCTTGCAAAACATGAAATGGAATAAAAATGACTGGCATGTTCATCCTTTTTTTTTTATCTTAGCTGTTGTAAACCCGATAACGGACTAAATGTCAAACCTCCTACAGCGGTGAAGTATGACGTGGTTGTTCCAGTGTCGATTACCGTAAATTAGAATCGTTACAATTAATTATAAAAGCACGATGCACTCATTGTCGTTGGAATGACATGGATTTATTTTATCGTTAAATGAACTGGAAATCCTTCCCTTATGAAGATATATGCATTTCGTTTCGTTTGTAGCGTAGTTCTTAAATTGTATTACTAGTGTAGCAAGTCGCACGTACATATAGCGTGTGGCAGCTAGTACGAGGCTTAAGTGTGTATTTTCATAATATCTGTATTCTTTTAAATATTGCTTTTATGTTTTTAGATTCTAGTTACAGAGTGGTTTTTTCAGTGAGGCGTTAAGGAATGTGTATTGGACCGATTGATTGGACTTTGAAGTGGTTCCTGAACTTCAATTTGAATTCGCGATCTCTTTAAGAATCATTTTTTTATAATCGAAACACTGTTATACACGTATCTCACATGCTATTAAATTATCGATTTTTGTTTGTTTCATGTAATCATTGCTAAATAGATACGAAATTATGTATGTACGGATGAGGAACATGATATTTCAAAATTATAGCCAAGTACAATCGAAGTGTTAATGATTTGGGGCGCCTATGCTATTTTCTAATACATTTACCTACAGGTTGTTTCGTTCCTTCCCCTTTTATAATAGCCACAGATTGGTCATAGGTCTGATTCGCGGTTCCCCAGACCCCGTGCTCTTGTGACTTTAACTGTATTTCGAGGACCAACGTGACATCTTGCTTCCTGAAGAATCGATTGTCTATCCACGGAATTAGATTATCTAAGTCCGTGGTCTGTCTAATAGTTTCAATAACATGCAAAACATGAAGAACTCCGCTCAGTTCGTTTTTCCTTTTTTATATTAACAACTGCTCCAGAAAAGAATCTGACTCCCTCTGTGTATTGCCCAGTTAGAAACGTAGTTGGCCCGGGCTTGGAATGTTACAGAAAAGACACGACTACTCGTGAATTAATCTGTTTTCTCCTTTATGTGTCTGAATATAATGCAAAATAAATTCAAATTCAGAAATATTTTCCGAGTGAGAATTTCTTCTAAGCCAAGAAAAATTCACGAAACTGGGTTTCCAGTCTGTAAAATGACAAGCTGGTGTTCAACACATATGCTATTTTGTAGATTCTGTCATTTACAGAGACTTTCTTGCCACCAAAAAATCTCCTTATATTCAGTCATATTTCACTGGGTCTCCGCTTAATTCTTAGTCTTTGCTCAAGGTAAATGATCACAAGCCAAGCACTTTCGCCAGATGCCTCCGTTCCAAGTTTATCCTGATGCTCCTTGGCTATAGTTTTTAGAGGCGATCCCAACTGTTTCTTTTGCCGACAACCATTGTTTTCAGGATTGACGTTTTACAAACACGATGACGAATATGATTAATTGTAAAATAAAACATTTCAAGGATGGGTACGGCCTCTCACTGATACAACCATCTATTCTTGCATCATGATTTTGTCTGACCTAAAGAAATCTTTATGCAACAATAAATGCTAGTCGGAGAGGGGCCGTAAAATGGCCGAATATGTCACCCCTTTCCATCGTCCACCTTCAGAATCTGTGCAAATATTCGCAACAACAAAAAAGGCCTCACTCCTCCTAATCAGTCACGTTCCAATATGCTGAGAACAGTATTTCGAAAACCGGCGCTTAAAACAGTCAACACTTTCCATGTGTGTGGTACTCCATTACTTCATGTATAAGACACGGGTTTTCCACTTTGACGGCTTTTGAGTTCTTTTCGGAATAACTTTTTTCTACATTTTTACTGTTTTTGAGGTGTTGGTACATCTGGCTGGGAAAACCTATGATATCAATAAATTAATCTTAGGCGACGAAATACCAGTCGATCTATTATCTAAATCATGATATTTCTGGCATGTTTCTGCTGTACCTCCTAAAATGTCATGAGCTGTCTTTCAATATGCATGTACTAGCAACAGTTGGCAATCATAATCGACCTCATTATAATGGCTGCGAGTGTTAAGTAATTCCATGTCCCTGAATCGTTTCCACTTTCAACCGATACTCCATCTTATCCTTGTAATCAGATAGTATATACTTCCAAATCTTATACAACACAACATTCACAAGGTAGCCAGATTCATTCATCAATCCAGAGTTTGGTTAAAAAAGATGAGTTTGCTCAGACCCCCCCNTCAACTAAACCCCTACGTTTGTCAAATAGCTATAAAGCATCTTGTTGCTAATGGATAAACAGCAGAAAATAACCCTTTTCCTCATACAAAAATTCCCTGCAAATTACACGATCCTGGTAAAAAGTATCAAAGTTTACTTTGAGATTTATCTGTGAGTAACAAGTAGTTGATCTTAATACACGTCTCTGCAATAAGTTGATCATGAAACACATTTCCAAGGTAGTCAGTTGATCATGAAAACGATTCCCAGGTAGTCAGTTGATCATGGACAGGATTCACAGGGTGTTAGTGCATCATGGAAACAATTCCCAGGGAATTAGTTGATCATGGACACGATTCCCAGGGAGCTAGTTGATCATGGACACGATTCCCAGGGAGTTAGTTGATTATGGACACGATTCCCAGGGAGTTAGTTGATCATGGACACGATTCTCAGGGAGTTAGTTGATCATGGAAAAGATTCTCAGGGAGTTAGTTGATCATGGACACAATTCCCAGGGAATTAGTTGATCATGGAAACCATTCCCAGGGAATTAGTTGATCATGGACACGATTCCCAGGGAATTAGTTGATCATGGACACGATTCCCAGGGAGTTACATAGTTGATCATGAAACACATTTCCCAGGGAATAAGTTGATCATGGACATGATTCCCAGGGAGTTAATTGATCATGGACGCGATTCCCAGGGAGTTAGTTGATCATGGACGCTATTCTTAGGGAGTTAATTGATCATGGAGACTATTCCCAGGGAATTAGTTGATCATGGAAACCATTCCCAGGGAATTAGTTGATCATGGAACACAATTCCCACGGAATTAGTTGATCATGGAAACCATTCCCAGGGAATTAGTTGATCATGGACACGATTCCCAGGGAATTAGTTGATCATGGACACGATTCCCAGGGAGTTACATAGTTGATCATGAAACACATTTCCCAGGGAATAAGTTGATCATGGACATGATTCCCAGGGAGTTAATTGATCATGGACGCGATTCCCAGGGAGTTAGTTGATCATGGACGCTATTCTTAGGGAGTTAATTGATCATGGAGACTATTCCCAGGGAATTAGTTGATCATGGAAACCATTCCCAAGGGATTAGTTGATCATGGAACACAATTCCCACGGAATTAGTTGATCATGGAAACCATTCCCAGGGAATTAGTTGATCATGGACACGATTCCCAGGGAATTAGTTGATCATGGACACGATTCCCAGGGAGTTACATAGTTGATCATGAAACACATTTCCCAGGGAATAAGTTGATCATGGACATGATTCCCAGGGAGTTAATTGATCATGGACGCGATTCCCAGGGAGTTAGTTGATCATGGACGCTATTCTTAGGGAGTTAATTGATCATGGAGACTATTCCCAGGGAATTAGTTGATCATGGAAACCATTCCCAAGGGATTAGTTGATCATGGAACACAATTCCCACGGAATTAGTTGATCATGGAAACCATTCCCAGGGAATTAGTTGATCATGGACACGATTCCCAGGGAATTAGTTGATCATGGACACGATTCCCAGGGAGTTAGTTGATCATGGACACAATTCCCAGGGAGTTAGTTGCCCATGGTGTAGTGGACAGGTGTAGTAAATCTGTGGTGGATAATCAAGAATAATCGGAAAAGTAAAAATAATACACAATACGACATAGCTATAAAATGTTTATTCTATTTGAAATTATATATTAGTTATTAACATCTAACTTAGTCCAAAAACAAGGCACAAAAACTGGCTTGAGACAGGCAACATAGGGCTACAGGGAACTGAGAAGGTGGGGGGTCATACAGTACAGCAGGCAGAAGGGACAACAATTTATCAGCACAGAATTTTATACAAGGCCAACCATTCTTTCATTTAATTTTACAAATTTTCCTTTGAAATTGATAACTGGAGGATTGATAACTGTAGGAGAGAAAAGACAACAATTTTATACTGCTTTGTTCAGTCGGTCTAATTATTTTTCCGTCAATTGGTTTTTGGATTTTTATAAAATAAATCAAAATGTCAACAGCAGTCTCCCATCTTTAACAAAGCACAAAAATAAGAAAATGCATACTTTGTCAAAAACATGGAATTCTAATTTTGTACTGTTTTAAAGAAAATGTTAAAGACATTCTGGGTAATAATTGATGCAAAAACAAGGAATTTCTGAAAAAATGGTCATTTCACTCCGTGAAAGAAAATATATATATACATAATGTACATGCATATATGAAACTGCTGTCAGAAAATGAAGTATTTCTATAAGAATAAGTGTAGTATGATAACAATTATCATCGTCTTGACCAATTTAAACAATAAGGTTTTCTAAGATAATAATGATATTTCATGTATATTTATATTTGCATCACAAAAAGTAAGGTTCCATTTATATATTTTGTCATATAAGATTAATATGAAGATTGGCCAATTCTGTGAAATTTTTCTCTAAAATTTAACTTTACCAGATGTATTCACAATGAGTTAAAGTCTAATCTTATTTAAAAAAATCAATTTAAAGTCTGTGAATTGGAAAAAGTAAGAAAGAATTTCAATTCTACTTCTTTTTTTTTTTATCAAACTACGCATTTATTTTTAAAGCCAAATATAGGAGGATGTTAACAAAGGTGATTTCCTGGAAATGAGAGACATAAATTATCATTTGTCCTGTAACAGTGTTAGTGTGTTAATGACTGTAGCGGATTGATCACTTAAAGTGAAATCAATCGAATACCGAAAATAGCACTAGCACAGACAGAAGCAAATTAAAATCCGGAATTAACAGCAACTCTGCAATCAACAAACCAACAATCAAACCTGGTGCACAAGCACTCAACTTCCTGTAAATCTGTGAAGTTTTACTTCTGTACTTTCATTACTGTAACCAACGGAATTCATATTTTACAAAACGCAATACAGCTATATGTAACCATTATTACAATAAGGATAAACAGCTGTTCGTAGATTCCATCCACTATGTATACAGGTTAGACTTTATACCTTTCACCCCTATGTAACTTTAGTAGACTCTACCATGCATTGATCTGGGCGAGTCCATTATGGTCTGACAGTGGTGAAAGGGTTAAAGGTTAGAAATATATTACGGAGAACCTGTTGATTCTTATTTATGCAGGAATCGTAAAATCTATAAAGCTGATGTTCAAAGCTGCAAGCTGAAATACAATCCTTAACTCATTCACCCCTGAAATTTCATAATGAACTATTCCAACATTTGAATTGGCACAGTTCAAATGTGTCTTCAGGGGTGAATGAGTTAAAACACGAAATGTACTTATAAGATAACTTCAGTCTTGATGTGTTTAATTCTTTGATACAAACTAGAAAAAATACATACGTAATACAAATATCACAACATCTACCTCACTTCTCTACAGTCTTCATTAACCAGGAATAAATAGTAGCCAAGTTATGTATAAAGCACATCCATTGTTATAAAAGTTCAGGAAAAATGAGCAACATATTTAAATGAGCCATTTGTTCACGCCTACTAAGTATACCTGTACAGCTGTATATTATATACACACACACACATATTCACAGGGAACATTGCCCAATCTCAAAGGGCAGGGGTACTCTCCATTGCATACGGCCAAAAAAAATATCAACAGATCACATACAATCTAAAAAAAACCACAATATCGCAGCAAAAACATAAACATTTTTATCATCATCAGTTGCTATGGAAACAACTCCATTCAGCCAATCAAAAATCTAAAAAAATAAAAAAAAAGTGACACTGCTTTTCATTGGTAAAATAGTTAGTTGTTAGATGTTTGCATCTTACACTTTCTCTGTTTATAATGATGACCCATAGAATACTGAAGGTTCAAGCAAACATCTCGTGCCAGAAAGCCTATTATACAAAAAATGATAAATATAGCACCACAAAACTTTATTTTAAAATCTAAACATCTTGGGCAAAATACCAGATTGTTCTGTTTTACTAAACAAAGCAACACATTATGTGGCTGATGATACATATATATACCCCTTTCGACCACCACCTGTAAGCTAGGACTACAGTAACCTAATTTCCAATATGCAACTGATCAAAAGATGTAATCACCCTATCTCTGTTCTACGAGCAAATGTAAGTATAAAATGACTCACATATATTATAAACACTCAGATGAAATATTTCCCACAATATTTCTGTCCAATGAAGGATGTTATTTTACAATGAGTCACGTTTACTATGTTTTTATTTACACATGTAGTGTTTGTTAAAATCATCTTATACATTACATCTTGTGACAAATCCTTAGTTATAAGTAAACACTAGGTACAATTAGTCTAATGGTGTAACAATCCCCCTATGTATTATATACATATAATGTATTATATACATACATCAATGATCATGTGACATCCTTAGCAATATATGCAATATATGTTGTATCCTTAGGTATATATAGCACAATTTTATATGATCATGTGACATCATTCATAATATACTATATATAGCACAATTTTATATGATCATGTGACATCCTTAGCAATATATACTTATATCCTATATATAGCACAAGTCTATATGATCATGTGACATCTTTAGCAATATATACTTATATACTATATATAGCACGATTCTAAATGATCATGTAACATCTTTAGTTATATGCTATATATAGCATGATTCTATATGATCATGTGACATCTTTAGCATACTATATATAGCACGATTCTATATGATCATGCAACATCTTTAGCAATATATACGTATATACTATATATAGCACAATTTTATATGATCATGTTACATCATTGGTAATAAACTACAGTATATATACTGTTATTAGCACCCCTCCCTTTTTCAGACATTTTTTGAAAACAATATAAGTGCCCCCTTTGTCACCCTTTATTCTGGCCCTCTCTGATCAACAAATTATTAAAGACGTATACTTTCCATCAGTAAATAAAGAGCAAACCATGGCAATGTGACACAATCTCTTTCTTGTGAATAATTTGTTTCACATTATTATGCTACACATTTAATTTCTTACAATTGTATTATACATGTATTGGTTAAAGTCATGCTTAACCCTTTCACCCCTAGGTAACTTGAATAGACTCAACCATATATTCATCTGGATGAGTCCATTAAGGTCTACAGTGGTGAAAGGGTTAAATATCCTTGTTTTCAATGTTATAAAAACATGGACAACATCAAAGATGAATGATATTTTTCCAATCTTGATATTTCATCTGACTGGACATTTTGTCTGAGCAGCAGTGTCAGTGTATATATAACAGGGACTGTTCCTCACCACACACGTCTCTCACACACAGTAACACACTGTCACAGCACTTACAGGATATATTAAATACATGATACACACATTGTCATGGAATTGAGACAAAAATTATATAAAAATGATAGAATTCTTAGCAAAATAGTATTGGCCCCAACACCCCAATACAGTATATTTTTTTGTATATTAAAGTATCAATGTAGTTTTAGTGTTTTGTGTATATATTTAAGTACAGAATATTTCCCCCTCATATTTAAAGAATCCAACTTTGAAGCTGAGGTCTTTACGATTTCTTATTGTTAGTAATACTTCAATAAAAACTACATTTCAGTGCCGACTGTTACATGGTCCCTTCGTATTATAAGCAGTGGTTGTTGAGCTAAGATTTCGATACAATTCTTCAAAAACAAATCTACTCTAGGTCTAAACTACTGTAAAAGTACTTATTTTACGAAAATTCAAATTTCCGTGCGTTATCAAATATTAACAGACTTACAGATCAGCGCATTGGTGAACTGGTGCATTCACAAACCATACAATAGGAAACTACATACAGAAACTTCAATTAGCGCAATCATAATTTATCGCAATATTAAACTCATTCACCCCTAAAGACACATTTGAATTCTTGCTACTCAAAGGATGAAATAGTTAAGCATGAAATTTCAGGGTTGAATGAGTTAAAGTGTGAACAGCACTAAAATTAGAATACTGCTAAACTTAGTATGTTGCAGTATTCAATATATCCCGATCTCCAATTTCTTATCTTTTATTTCATAATCAAATATCATAAGTGTTTAGATTCCAAACGATTCCTGAAGGACAAGAAACAAGGAAAACCATAATTTAAACTGCTCATATTAAAGTTAACATTTTCACCATGCAAAGCTCATAAATCTTAGAAATCTTAGCAAGCTGTGTAATGTGAACATTGTCGGCAGTGTAATCCATCAAAACTGATTGGAGATCAGGCTACTTCTGTGGGATATCAAATTTATTAAATATCACCTCTGGATTGTGCTTATAATTTATACCCTGTCATGTTACATCAGACAACGTATTTATCTTACAGTCATTTGAGCATGAAACATGGGACCTAACCAAAGGGCGAAAGATACACAGTATATTGACCTGCTTCTTATATAACCATGCATGCTTTGTCAGCAGTATAGATCCCAACAAAAGATGCTGGCATTATGAAATTTCAGGGATCATGTAGTTAACCCTTTCACCCCCATGTAACTTTAGTAGACTCTTCCATGTATTGCTATGGATGAGTCCATTATGGTCTACAGTGATGAAAGGGTTAATACACATACTCAATCCTTTTTAAGGTTCTATATCCCTTTAAGGAATCTTTTTGAAGATATTCTGCTAAATACTAAGTAGTGTAAGACATATTTAAGGCTGTGTGATACCTGTACTAATTCACCCCTCAAATTTCACAATGAACTATTCCAACCTTTAAATTGGAAGAGTTCAAATTTGTCTACAGGGGTGAACGAGTTAAAATGACTATATCACACCCATTTGAGGTTCTGGTCCCATCAATATAAGAATAAAAAAGACTTGCATCACAATATCCATGTAGAGGACCCCTCGAAAAACAAAATGTCCCAAAAAATTATTTAGTTACACTGTATAAACATCAAACAGCCAGCAGAAAAACAAATCTGGCAGAAATACAAATTAACAAAAGAACACTCGGAATGTTGATACAAAATTGAGCGTAATAGTAAACAGGGCGTTAAACATCAACTTGTATAAGATAACTTGTCATTGAAGACGTCTAAAACAATCAAATATTGATCAGAAACATAAAGATGGCTTTATGACTGGGTTGTTATGTAAGATCACATGCTGTGAAAACTACAATTATAACACTGCAATTATTTCCCAATATGTATGACCTTGGGGTAATATAAGGTCACAGAAAATACTAAAGCTAGTATATACCAAAATGCCATCTCTGGTAGAATGGATGCAGGCATGTGAAAGAAATGTTTTCTGGCATCTGACATAAAGGTTTAAAAGAAAAGAAGCGGGGGGGGGGGGGGAAAACATCTATCTTTGAAACAAATTATAAAGACTGAGTTACAGAAAAGAGAATCCTGTTTATCATGATTATGTGCGTGTCAACACCTAGACATCACTCACTACATCTCCTAAGACCTGTAACAAAACAAAGCAACCGCCTCATCTGATTACTTCCTGGTAGTATAAAATGTTAAGGATCCCCGTACCACTGCCAAAAAAACAAAACCATGCATTCAAAAATTATTTTTCTGGCATGACTAAAGTTTTTATAAATCATTCTTGAAAAGAAAAGTATACCTTACAGAACTTTTACGAAAACATAATGGAGATGAAATAAATCTTGATATAATCAAAAACATGTTCGGAGTGGAAAAAATTCTGCGGGGGCCAGATGGATTCGAACCCTGGATTTCTGATTGTTACACGATTACTGAAACCAATTGTGCTACCGGGACATCAGAAGTGTACGAGCCCAAATGTGCTACAGTTATATCGAAAAGGATGTTAAGGGGAGGTCTCTGTATATAGGGAAAAAAAGGCAGTGCAGTATGACAGGGATCTTTAATTTTGATTTACGAGTTTAAAGTCATATGCACAGTATTTGAAAACAATGCATGGAAAAAATCTTATCAGCTAAAAACATTAAAATTGATTGCCAAATACAGTTAAAACAATCATCTTATATTTCATATTAGCAAATGAGGTGTGAAAGTGTTTTCTTGTAGAAATGAAATTCTCACTCAAATAAACCCTGTATGAATTATATCACTGATCAGCAAAGTACAAAACTTCAATCGTCTTTTGCTAATGAGATATACGACACATTTACATCCTCCTGTTGTTAATCAATTTTCTTGAAATGTGACCCTTATTATCCATGACATTGAAAAATTTAACCCTGGTTATAATTGACCTTGAACCCTCATATATCACAAAAGTATTGACAAAGTTTATCACATGATAAGAAATACTGATTTAAGTAGAATTTTTACTCCGTAATAAATTAGCATAAAAATTGATCACAACAGCTATCAAAAAGGAAAGGAAACACTTCTGTTTGTTAACACAATAGTAAATATCTTATATCAATATGAAGAAAACAAATCCTGCATTCAAAATTCTGAGTCGCTATACACATTTGAGAAAATTGATGATGTTATGGCTAGTTTCTCCCTTGACAGTCAACCCTTTTATTCCTTCTACTTGCTGAACTCATCAATAACTCACATAACATAGAAATAAACTGCATTCTTCAACAAATCATTAAATGTTTGAATCGCAGTATTATCGTTCCGCCTGGAACCATAATATTGAACCGTAGTTTGTGACAACACCTTGGAGAGATGATTGAATTACTGTCGCGTTTGATTTGCTTCAAAATAAAAGCATTTTCCTCAATGTTAGACTATAAAGTAACAATAGACACTGTTAATATCATAATATTTCTAGGAAATGTTTTTTTGTGAATTTATTTAAGAATTCTTATCATGATAGTCAAATAAATACTTTTATCACATACAAATCTTGTTATAGTAATACAAGCAATTTTCAGACCATGAAATACAACGTTCTGTATTGCACATGTGCAATACATAATGTTATATTTACCTACTAGCCGGAACTACTTTTTATGGGAATCGACCCCTTGTCAAGGCGAACTGATAAGTTCCCGGTATTCGCAAAAAATATCAAAGTTTATAAAATCTTTGTATCGATCTCTACCAAATACGAAAGGTATGTGATAAAAGCAAGACCACACACTTGTGTTTTTCTAACGAATTAGAAAGCGCTCATTTATGGCGTGGACGTATATATTCACTCGTGCGCTCCACGGTCTTGTGTGGTCTTGCATATATACCCTTTATGTCATGATGATTCTTGAGAAAATAAATCCTTAACATCATTCTCAACAATAATACATTCTTCATGATATGTTAACAACGCAAAATATACATCTACATTATCAATGTCACAGCTCTGCCAACTCAATGGGGATCATTCTGCAACTATTCCACTGCATTTGTGATCTTCTGAAGAAAAGAGCTTCTTAAAGGGAGGTCACTCTATAATTACAGCAGGACTTGTATACACACTCTCCTTGATTTTTCCTCCACATGGCACTTTGAACTGTTATGATACGTCAGGTTTCTTCACCTTATCCAATAACCCAGAATCTGAAACGGACAAATGGAAACATCAATTAATATGATTGAAGTGTTATGAGTATTAATATCAACTAAAGCCAAAAGCTCATGTACAGTACATTCAGGAAGAATGGTTGTCAATAGCAAATTAATTACGTGTCTGAATGGATCTCGTTGGGCCTATTAATTCCTAATATAAAACTGAACGAACAAACATAAGTAAATGTTACATAGATATGATGTAAGTGTTAAGACTGTAACCTGTTAGAGAGTCTGGATCTTTGGGGTTATATATATTTTGTAGCAGGCATGTGAATAAAACTATTCTGCCTTAACTAAATAATATAAATATACAAAATTGTAGAATAGCTTCGACAACAGTCAGTACATCTGATGTATTTCCAAACAGTCATTGTAAGTCATTCTAATTGGGCATACAACATGTATCAAATGATGATAAACATATATTTCACAACAGAAAATTATGACTCGCAAACTAAAAAAAGATATGGATTCAATTAACTGTTGAAATAAAACAAAATCAATTTTACATAAAGACAGCTGCAAAAAACGTATCTCTTTGTACTTTTTTCCCACTTTTTACTACACCCACTTATTTCTATTCCTGAATGTGTTGCATGTGCAATTTTATGTTGTTTTTCAAACCTAATTTGTGTTATCTATCACTTCCTGAACACCCAGGTTGACAGTAAATGGTAGCCATAAATCTTCTTCATGTTTTCGTTTTTTATTTCGTAAAAACACCGCCAAACAATAAATCTGTCGCTAGATTGAGGAATGGCTGATACGAGGGATACAGAATGCACTTTCTCCTGACATTGTAGCCTGATAAATAACTTAATATCCTCAACATAATTTTTAAAAACAATTTATTTTGAGATCTCTTTAAATCTTCACTATTTTTAAAATCAGATCAAGGGTTTCAAATTATAAAAAAAGTGTGAATGAACTTAACAGTCACCTTTTTATAGAAGTAACTGCACTTTGTATCAAATTTTTACGATCTTGCAGCATATAGCCTTACATATCTCTTTTTCATTTTGAAAATTCATTTATAAAGACATTTCTAATCAATACAATGTGGGGAATAAGGCGCTGCCCATGTGTTGGTGAGTACAATGGCTGCCAAAAGGCTGGCCTCGGACCGCGATATTGATCATGCCAGCCGTGCACTTTTACACAAAGATGTGTGTGTACTGTTCTCTCCATAATAGTTTACATCTATCACCACACACTTTTTTCTATCCTCTATATTGATTGCGGCCCGCAGATGTCCAACCTACATGGCTTCAGACCACAATTAATTTCAATGTATCATTTCCATCAAAGGAAAAATAAAAAGATTCTAGAATCTTGTTCCAGACCTGATATTTGCAGGTTTTGTTAAACTATCCAAGACAGCTTTGTGTTTAGCTGTAAACATGAAACTGTTGTGAGTGGCACTTTTGAAAGATAATTCTTATATTACCATAATTCCTTTGAATTATGATATGACCCTGAAATTGATGCTCAGGTGCCCAACAACACACCCTTGTGCTTCGGTGAAGAAAGTTCAGAAAAACCTGATCTAACCACACATTTCAAGGAGAAAAAGGTTCTGCTTCATTTCAGTGTAATGACTAATACAATTGTAGTTCCAATTAAATCATTTAAGGACCCCTGTCTCACTGCACTGTGGTTTTTCGTATACAGTTACCTCCCTTATATCGTTTAGGACAAAACTGTAGTACAGTTGAACCAGGACACTTTCATTGGCCAGACAGCTCAGTTGGTTAGAGCGCTAGTACAACAATCTGAAGACCAGGGTTTGAATCCTAGTTTACGCCCTGCTAAATGTTGAATCCTGGTCTAGCCCCGCTAAATGTCGAATCCTCATCTAGCCTCCCCAAATTTTTAATCTAAGAACAATGTTGTTGTTGGTTCCTTTTGTTTATTTCATCTTTATTATTTTTCTTAAAAGTCTGGCAAGTAATGGTTTTCTTTTCAGTAATTCTTTAGCGTCAATAGCTTTTAGTAGTGTTACGGGAAACCAAAATTTCAGAAATGAGGTACATTTCTTCGTACATAAATCAGAAGACTTATCGTTTATCTGAGCACTGTGTATCATGCTGCATTTCCTGTAGCTATTCTCACATTTACACTAAACAGAAGATGAAAATAGTTTTTAGGAGAGCAGTAACAATTCAAGATTTTTCCTTTTAACTTATTTAAAGTATAATTCAGGCAGTGGCGTTTGTTCTCCAGATTCTTTTGCTTAAATAAAACTTCACAAAATATTTGAAATATTGATTACAGGGTAAGACAAATCGTAAATACATCAATTTACATTCCAAGTTCATTCAGGAGAAAACCTTTTTATCAACAAAATACAAATTAGTTTGTTCAAAATATCCCAAGTGTTTTCTCCATCTGCCAACAACTTGGCTTTCCCAGTTTTTGTGATTTTCTTATTTTTTTCATATCTTCACTCTGTTCAAATACACTGTACATACATGTACAACATTGACGAGATTCTGTTGTTCGTGAACCGAGGGATCCAATTGCTTTAGGTGTATCGGAAGCAGATTGTGTTTTATAGCCAATTGTTATCTCAGGGTACAAGCGACCCTGTTACTCGATACATTTATTGTATTTTAAAACCTCCACATTGATTCTCCAAACTTTCAAAGTGATTATACTGCTGTTTTATGCTCAACATCTTACTTCCCTTTTTTCATATTTTTTCCCCCATTGCATGTCTGCCAGAAATGTGATATCGCATATGTATTTTAATATGAGTGTACTTTAAAATCATTCCATAAAATAGATATATGTTTAATCAATCATCCAGCGGTGTTATATTGTCTTCAATATCACAGTTCTATAGTTGGGAAATAGGACTAGTTCCTTTTGAAGCATTAGATTGTTTCCCAGGAGAACTCTCAATTTTATTGATATCTCTTAAAATGTTTGAATATGAAACTGTTTTCTGAAAACAATTTACTTGACAATACTTGGATACTTCAGATAATTTTGCACTTTCCATTTCTCATTTTTTTCAGAAAATGCTTCACTCTTTGAATTTTCAATTATTCTTGTTTGCTTACATATTTGCTTATTTAATAGAATTCATTCTCTTTAGGCCAATCTCTTCTAAGCAAGTCCAATCAATTTTTATGACTGAACATGATGACACATTTCTGTTAAAACCTTACCAAACATGAATTAATACATTAATACCTGAACTAAAACGTCATGAAATATTTTCATGAGTAATACTTTGAATTTATGAATTATTCTTGAGCTATGTTTCACTGAGGAAATATTGGTCAAAGCCTGTTGTCCAATCCCATTAATTAGGCTATCAAATTGGTTGAAATGAAATGAACTTAAAGAGATAATTTGATATCTACTTTTTGAGTATTAGGGTTAGAGGGGGGAGNGAAAAGATGAGCCAAAAAAAGAATATTGTACATTATACAGAAGACTTGGTAACAAATACAGAAACTTGACCCGGTGAGAAGCCAATTACATGTTTTATGTACATATCGCTTCTGTCATGTACTGATGCATTGCGGGTGTTACCCGAACACTCTGCTGTCTGTTATACCTATAACCTGTAGACCTTTGTCTATGTGACCAGCTCACCCTTTCCTGTCTGTACCATCTGTCAGTGCCAGCCTGCTCACACTCAAACATGTCTCATTAGCTCCCAGGAGACTTTATATAGAATGTGGTCGTTATTCAAAACATGATCCTTTATTGTTTTTTAAATTCGAAATTGCCCCCCCCCCCCCCCCCCCCCCCCCCCCCCNACACAAAAATTTCATTATCATGCCACAATTATGTGACATGGCTATTAGTTTTCTCAAAAAAATATAAATGTCAAGAAGATAGCAATATACCTGAAACATAACCTTTTAACATCACTTAAATCAATAATGGCAGTAATTCTTCATACGCCTCCACAACGAAGCGTCTGTATGCATGTACTCAGCTTTGTCTGAATAAAGGTGTAGAAGTCGCATGAGGCATGGATGTGGCCATTGTAAGTTTGACTTATTTTGTGTACATGGATGTGGCCATAATTAGTTTGACTTATTCTGTGTACATGGATGTGCCCATTGTAAGTTTAACTTATTTTGTGTACATGGATGTGGCCATTATTAGTTTGACTTATTCTGTGTACATGGATTTGCTCATTGTAAGTTTGACTTATTCTGTGTACATGGATGTGCTCATTGTAAGTTTGACCTATTCTGTGTACATGGATGTGCCCATTGTAAGTTTAACTTATTTTGTGTACATGGATGTGGCCATTATTAGTTTGACTTATTCTGTGTACATGGATGTGCCCATTGTAAGTTTGGCTTATTCTGTGTACATGGATGTGCCCATTGTAGGTTTGACTTATTCTGTGTACATGGCTGTGCTCATTGTAAGATTGACTTATTCTGTGTACATGGATGTGCTCATTGTAACTTTGACTTATTCTGTGTACATGGATGTGCCCATTCTAAGTTTGACTTATTCTGTGTACATGGATGTGCCCATTATAAGTTTGACTTATTCTGAGTACATGGATGTGCCCATTATAAGATTGACTTATTCTGTGTACATGGATGTGCCCATTGTAGGTTTGACTTATTCTGTGTACATGGCTGTGCTCATTGTAAGATTGACTTATTCTGTGTACATGGATGTGCCCATTGTAAGTTTGACTTATTCTGTGCACATGGATGTGCCCATTGTAAGTTTTACTAATTCTGTGTACATGGATGTGCTCATTGTAACTTTGACTTATTCTGTGTACATGGATGTGCCCATTATAAGTTTGACTTATTCTGTGTACATGGATGTGCCCATTGCAAGTTTGACTTATTCTGTTTACATGGATGTGCCCATTGTAAGTTTGACTTATTCTGTGTACATGGATGTGCCCATAGTAAGTTTGACTTATTCTGTGTACATGGATGTGCCCATTGCAAGTTTGACTTATTCTGTTTACATGGATGTGCCCATTGTAAGTTTGACTTATTCTGTGTACATGGCTGTGCTCATTGTAAGATTGACTTATTCTGTGTACATGGATGTGCTCATTGTAAGTTTGACTTATTCTGTGTACATGGCTGTGCCCATTGCAAGTTTGACTTATTCTGTTTACATGGATGTGCCAAGTGGAAGTTTGACTTATTCTGTGTACATGGATGTGCCCATTGTAAGTTTGACTTATTCTGTTTACATGGATGTGCCAAGTGTAAGTTTGACTTATTCTGTGTACATGGATGTGCTCACTGTAAGTTTGACTTATTCTGTGTACATGGATGTGCCCATTTTAAGTTTGACTTATTCTGTGTACATGGATGTGCCCATTGTAAGTTTGACTTATTCTGTGTACAGACCCCTCTATACTGTGGCACTGGGACATGGACACTATTTCATAGTAGACTTTGCTGAACATGAAGGTTGTGTCCGGAGCTGGATTATCAACAGACCTAAGTATGCTCTGTTAGAAAACAGGTCTGTTGTTTCTTGTACAGTACATACATATATAGGCCTTGTACAGCTTGATTTTCACAAATTTCAAATTGTCTACAGTATTCGCCCTTCCCCTAACTAAACGGATGGTCAGTTGTTACCATTGATTCCAATAATCACCCACGCCATACTTTTATTTCATCAAGCATTTTAATTATTGCCCAGGCTATTATAAGAATTAATATGGTAGTTGTAAAAAGCATTTAAAAATGTACAGGATATCTAAACACTGTATCATAGATATACACTAAAATAAACCGGCCTATGGGACAACAGAACTTATACAAATATAAAAGGGACGACTGTACTGGATTTTCTGTCATATTTTATCCCTATTGACAGTTTATGACCTCCAAAGTGTGTAAGATTTCATCAAATTAACATCCCACTAAAAGCTGTTGACATCTGATTATCAAAATTACATTGAAAATGAGGCATGCACTGTAATATAATAACACTGACATGATGTTTAGGTGCATATTGGACATGCAATGTGTAAATGTAACCCATTAACTTTATATACCATCAAACAGTTGCTTTAAATGACAAATATTGATACAATATAGATCAGAATCACACCAGCTGTTTCCCCTGGTAACTTTATTAGTAAACATTGTACATAGTTTGTTTGAAGATGCATTTTTAAATCATTGCATGCACCATGTGATATCGGAGAATTGAACGCTGACATTTTCCTCTTCATGTGGGAAAAAAACAAACAAAAAACTGAAATATTTCATGTAACTTGAAACAAACTGAAAAATTTTTGAATATGAAAATATGTTCATAAGGTAAAACAATATTAACATTTTTATTCAAAATGGATTCTTTTTGGAAAAGTCTACTCTGGATTTTAAACACATCATGATTTTTCCAAAAGCTTTTTAGTCTACAAGTCAAGATGTGCCTTTATGATTATCAAAATATTTGTATATTTGTGATTGCAAGGCAAGTCCACTATGACCCAACCAAATCTAATTTGCATTTAAAAGTTGACAACTGTCTTTTAAAACATAGGCTCTTTCAAAGAACTGTAGAATCAGAGCTACCATGACACTCGATAGTCCAGTGGTTACGCTCACTTTCGCTTGAAGGCACAGAGAAAGCTATTTGATTGGTGTTAGATTAAGAAACCTGACCTATCGCTGGGCAGATACCTGTCCTTTGAAGATTACGAAGGAGTGACAACCGAGTGACAACGACTTCAAAGCCAGTGTATTGTACCTTTACTGACCACGAAATTCTTTTGATGTTCATCAAAGGGTCAAACTAGTCTTCTTGTATCATTCACATGGTGAGCAACGCTGAGCCTTCAATTTTGTCATGACATATTCAAGGGGTGCAGAGAGAGAAAGTGAGCGTAGCCCCTGGATTATCGGGAATGAGCTGCCATATGAGGTTTCACTCTTATTGACAGACAGATTCCACCAGACTATCTTCAATTTCTAGTGATGACAGACAGATAAATGAAGAAAACCAAAACTAATTGCTTTATCAGTATATTGATAGGGTGGGAGAGAAATGGCTGGAGGAGATAGACCCCCAGCAAACAAAACAACAAACATTCTGTATCTCTACAGAAAGATAACTTCAACAAGCCTGCTAATCCTACTATTTTGAAGTAGATGGTTTATAGGCAAAACTCGACTGCTTCTTCTCTGCTGATGGGTCATGCAGCAGAAGTATGTTGAGAAGACAATGACAATATTTACCGAGAGATTACTTCTCAAATCACTAGTAATTCTGGGGAGAAAATGAGGCAATAAAAATATATCAATAGTATTAATGCAAATAGGCATGTTGGTCCATGGAAGGACAATGGACTATTATCAGATCAGTTAGTGGCGATGGCAATACAGGGTGAACGCCAGGGGTTATAAAAACAAGAACGACGTCTAGGAAAATATTTAGAAAAATTGGCAACAGTAATTTCTACAGAAAGATAACTTCCACAAGTCTGTTATCAGTCTAGTCTTGTGTTGATGGCTAAAATTGAGGTTAATGTTTCTATACTTTATGTTGATAGGGAACGGTCAGTCACTGTCGACTAGCCTGTTTTTTGACCCATCAGACATATATATGAGGCAGGGGAGGAATATCGGTCTACGAGGAGCAACGTTCTAAAGTTCCTTTACCACCACACAGAATAAACTTTAGTCAACGTCTTCTTTTTCGTTTGTATGATTATTGTTTTTAATTCACAAGATTTATCACTATTAGGTACAGGTTAAAAATACAATAACAGCATTAACTTTCTCAGCAGTACATTCCATGTATTGAAATTGGTACCATCTGGATAGAGCCAGCTTCATTCATTGTTGACGTGCAGCGCCATGGAGGAATTCATTTATATTGCATGTTAGGAGGGGAAAAAAAAATGAAAAAAAAAATACACAGATCTTCATGTATTTTTTTTTTTTATATAAATAACTAAATTACAGAATGATGAGAATGACTGCAACTTCTTTCCTGATTATCAATCTGTTTTCTCTCTCTCTTTTTTTTTACAAGCTAGCTAGAACTTTATTATCAGGTTTTATAACACATCTGAATTTTCTGAACTCAATGATTTTCAGTTGAATGAATACTATTTGGATTCATGAAAACTGTCTCTAATTAAGCTGCATTGTGTTGGCCGAGTTGTACATATGCTAGCTGCTATTAGCTTTATTTTCTCTGATCCTATTCTTCAAAATGAAGCCTGCATAAAAACTAAGCTGTTGAACACCTAATGTTTAATTACAATATGATCTTTACCTGCGGAAGAAAGTATCAATATTTCAACTTCAACATAAAGTACTTTTAACTCCTTAGTTTTGTTATCATGCAGCAAAAGGATAAGAAAAACTTTTTCGATCATTTATTTGCTTTTTTTTTAAAAAACAAAACCGAGATTTTTTTTTTAAATAGATGTCAGAGATAGGTAAAGGTATAGAATATGTCTCTAGTATCTGTTCAATTTATAACTGCAATGTATATAGTGCTAGACAAATTGTAGCCAGATGGTTTATGTCAATATTCATGTACTGAACTTAAGTTAAATTGATTGGGTTCAATTCCTAAACAGGTCAGGATTATCCAGAGAAATATTAAGATATTTTGAAAAGCAATAAAAAAAAAAAAATAAAAAAAAAAAAATGCAAAGGACATCTCCGTAAACACTGACCTTCAACAAATCTACCACCATTGAATCTCTTCTAAGGATCTAGTGTTTGGGGAAGAATTACAATACAAAAAGCAGGGACACTGAAATCACAGACAGAACACTTCCAATAACTCTCTTACTAAACGTCATTCATCTACTCCAAGTACAGACAGAGCCAGATCCATCAGCACACTAGGTGTGCTGGTCCAGCTAAGATTGGGTAAGCTGGACAGCTCGTGTTATTTGGGGGAGGTTTTATGGAAGGTAAATCTTTACAGGGCTGTACTTACTGTTTGAACCTGTCAGACAGGTCAATATACAACCCAAGATTCACTCAGTCACTTTGACCAGTAGATGTACTCTTACATTCAAACCACTCTGCCGGGTATAAATTGTTTTGCTCACAGCACCATGAAATGGTTTTTGAAATTATTCAAAAATCTGTACATGTACAAAACTTCAGCACAAACCAATAGTCTACAATTAAACATTAATCAGTACAACTGCTCAATGGACTAAATGTTAGATGTTCCGCAGTAACATGGACAGCCGTGAATCAAGTACACAGCCTAACAAAACTACAATGATTAACTGTTATAATCTTATTAGTTTTCCTTAAAAATAACTCAAAAAATCCTTTCTCGTCCTGGTACGTTTTACTTACAGTCATATTCTGACTGGGTGTAGGAATACAAAAGTGTGAGAGGGGTAGGTGGGGTTGGGGAATAACTTCCGGTATATCAAATTCTTGTTAAGTCTGGAACATAACATCATCAAATGCATAAAACAGTATGATTGTTGACAGAACATCTTGAACTCATTTACCCCTGGAGACATATTTGAACTCCTCCAATTCAAAGGTTGGAATAGTTCATTATGAAATTTCAGGGTTGAATGCGTAAATTGGTATCATCCCCAACAAAGTGATTTCTACAATAGATAATTTACTTTAGTTCTGTTGTTGGACAACAATATACTACTTCCAAACAATACAGCAAAACGTGTCTAATCTGACAACCTGTAGGATCCAACAAACTTGTTAGATTAGCCTGGAGTACTGAAATAAGATTCTATTCAGGAATTTATATAAGAAGTAGGACAACAGCTGTAATTGTCAGGAGACAGCTGATATAGACTATGCCTGTTGTTCAATCCTTTTGATTGTCATCAACAAAACTTGTTGAAATGGTAATGTCAGATATGACAGGGTGCCACAATACCCAGGGGTCAGTTTAGACAAGGTTTCACCGGTTACAGAGGAATTGTTATCTATTTCATTGTAAGAGCAACCTATATAGACAGGGTGAACATAACATGCTGGCATGGGACTTGGGAGTCGGGAGAACAACTAACCTCTTGTTATAGAAACGTCCTAGATAACATTAAGTTACTACATAGGGATTCAGAATACGACAATTTACCACGTTTAGAAAAGTGACGACAATTAGGTCCTTCCTCTAGAGATATCTTGTGAACACTTACTAACAATTCAACTTCCACACGCCATAGTTCCCTACTCTCGTTCAAACGGCACATTGTCACTTTGTGTCTTTCTGGACGACTGGTGAGCTGATGTTCGTGAAAGGTCATCCCATAAGGATGCTGTTTAAGGAGTGTTTGAAATGGAGACTAGACACCCAAAGTCGTCCATAAATATCTAGGTTAATGGGAAGTATCTCTTCTTCTGGCACCTCTGTGTGTAGTAGTAGCACATGAATACAAACAGGAAGAAAGGTCCCGCAAAACACCCCCAAACAGATGCCACTTACACCAACGACTGCATCAATACTACTTACTGGCTACCAGACCCTAAGTTTTATGAAGAATTTCTCGGCTGCATTTTACTACTAGCTTATCTCCCCCTAGTTTAGAACTTAGAATCAGACATCCAAGTGATCAAAGTTTTTAGAGTTAAAGTTGTTTTCTTAATTATTCAATATTCTAGGCTAGTCTACATCACTACATAAAGCTTACTTTCTCAACATTAGTCACAGTTCTTGGAAAGTAACAATATGATCCTATTCAAGCACTATACAGAAACAGGTTTATAAGATATTGACAATTAATACACTGTTCCTATACAGTCCTTCCCCAAGCTATTCACTGGGTCTGGTAAAACGACCCTGTTCCCAACCTCCATTTTCCCCTTTCTGACCTTAACAGTCACTCAAGTCTAATTTGCCCCAGACAAAAGATCAAAACTTACTAGTAACAGATCAATTTTCCTTAGCAATGGTTTGGTGATATATACTATATCTGCTGTGTTGCTTATTCTAGGGCGGTTATTGATAGTCCTGTCATGACTCGTATTCAGAGACATGAATAGCTGAACCAGTTGTCTTGAGGATCCTCACACCAATGCCAAAAATCGTTACTATGCCTTGGGAACTGTTTAACCTTTGTCATGACTATAACTTTGAAAAACAGTTTTTGAAAAGAAAACCATACCTTGCGGGACTTTTATGAAGATGAAATAAACCAAATATAACCAGCAAAAGTGTTCGGAGTGTAAAAAGTTCAGCGGGACTAATTATCCATTTGAAATTCTCTCGCACACCTTTGGTTATTACTAAGGTACACTGCCGGGAATATAGAAAGTAATGACAAAACCACCAATCAGAAGCCTTCTACTATACCCGTTCGGGTTTCAGGTATAGCATACTGATCAAAACCAACAGAAAGGTTTTAATAATTAGATGTTACTGATTATAGACCAAGGTTCAAACCCTGGACTTCAAATTGTTCTACTATGGCTCTGACTGACCGAGCTACCTGGTCATCAGAAGACTATCATGGTCCAGCTGTGCTACAGTTATCCAAAACAATATTAAAGGGGTTACTGTATAAATACGAAAAACGACAGAGTGGAGGGACTGGGATCCTTAACCCTTTCACCCCCATGTAACTTTAGTAGACTCTGCCATGCATTGATATGGATGAGTCCATTGTAGTCTGCAGCAATGAAAAGGTTAAGCTTTGCTTTGTAATGAAGACAGCAAACTTGTCGAAATAGTAAATAGCAATACATTCAGAGTATGATTTTCTACACTTTGACCATGTTGTCTTTGTTCCATCGCTATGGTAGTGTGAATGATCCTATCTGATCCCTGAATTAAGGTCTGGAAAATTTATATAGCCCTCCATCTCAGCTAATTACATGCAAAAATATCATGACACTAGGCCTTTTTATTTTTAACTTTTTTGACCCGCTGACCTTGAATTAAAGGGGCTGGTCGGGGAAAAAAAACCAAAATAAATAGGTCTAAATGCGTTCTCTGGCCTTCCAAAAGTTATACCACGGCAATATGATGGTCCAGTTTTGCTTACAATGTCCAGTTTTGACCACTGAAATCTCGGGGAAGCCCCGTGTAAATTTAGCGCAGATCTATTTATAAATGTCACGTGGTTGTTTCGAAAGGGAGGCAGTGAAGATAACAACAATAGCACGCCGTCATGTGCCATGTCAGACTCAACTAGCGGACAAGACAGCAATACTATATGTAAATAATTGTTTTCAAAGGTCATGTATGATGCAAGTGTAGTATTCCTACCTATGTGTTGTTGTTATATATAACGGTATTGATACCTCGTGCCTGTCATGACTTTTGCATGCATCTTTTTCTTTCGTCGCGATGTTTACATTCGGCCTTGTTGATGATGCGCGTTCAGTAAAATTACATCACTGATCTGGGTCAATTGAGAGTTTTAGACTGACAGGTGACGATTTAGGAATTTCTTTAATATAATTATATTTTTTACTCTTATGGAGTGAATTTCAGCAAAATTTGAATCAGTATATTTCATAAGAAGGTATTTTAAACATGGGTATGCCATTTTAGCATTTTCCCCCGACCAGCCCCTTTAAGGTCTAGGTCATATTGTTTGAACAATTTTGATAGTTCTAACAGGGAAATGTCAAGCAGTGCTGCATGTATTACACTTTTTTTCCATTTCAATTTTATATGAGATTTTTATTAAATCATGCAGTATCCAGGAGTCGTCTAGACTTGTTCGTTAATCTGTGAAAGTTCTCGAATTCAAAATTTATTATCATGTCAAAACCAAATCATAAAATCTCCTTACATTTCATTCACATGCAGAAACTTGCATGATAGATCTTTCAAAAGTAAGTGTGCATGCACGTTAAAATTCAATGACATTTACTCCTGATAGCTCACATAGGTAAAATTCAATTTAAACTCTTCTTTAAATAGCATTCAATTTAAACTCTTCTTTAAATAGCAAAGTCTCCAAATTACTTTCATTGCTCCAGATAATTGTTTATCAACAAAATAAAAATTGCACTGATTAAGGTTGATTAAATTTTCAGCTGCAATAATCAACATTTATCGTTTCAGTAATTGTGTGTAAATCTGATTAAATTCTATAAATGGGTGTTTTAATTAGAAGCACTCCTGGACGAAGTCTGTGTCGGAGACATATATCCCTGTACGATTATCTCCATGGTGCATTTCATCAAACTTATTATTGTTGGATTTTCAACAGGATTAAAATCTTACAATTTATGATAGCATTCTATAGATGGGAAAAGGATAATGGTTAATTCTAAAGTGAAATATAAACCAATCCAGTAATTTAGAGTATCCAAAATTTAATAACTAGAAAATGTCTGTAAGACATAAATGCCCCCGCTCATCATGGATGGGACGGGACAGACATGGGCAACACTATATGCCCCCCCCCCCCCCTTTTATGGCGGGGGCATAAAAATAAATCTTCATAATCAAGTTCTTCAACAACTATCGCAGGCAGCCATTGAGAAGAGACTTGTTAAGAGCACACCCCAGTACAGTTAAGAGAAGGGTAAGTCCCGATTGTTAGACATAGTCAATAAGGGTTTTGAAGTACAAGTATATCAAAACGTCATAAAAAGAATGCTTCATAACATCATGTTTGTATGCTATATATCCATTTTTAATACATTGCAACAGGGAGTGGATGTCAGTTATGCTAAAATATGCTAAACTCAAGCTTCGACACTGAGGTTATAAATTGGAAAGATAGTCAATCACATACCATTGATCCCCTCTCCCCTTCCCCAATTTGAACCTCCATTTTATAATTATAATCCTTCAGTCAGTATCAAAATCAGGGCTCTGATTTACCAAGCTAGGTATTTTCAATGGTACTACTGTATATGGTAAACACCTAATGAAAACCTTACTCTTAATGTATAAAATAGATTTAAATTTAACTTTGTAGCACATCTACAAAGTTTGAAACCCACTCATAAACAGTGACCAAGACATACTGGGGAGTACCTATATCCATAGGCTGCAATGTTTCCTTTGGCACCTTTCCATTTTTGATAGGGCTTATAGCCTACTCGTAATCCTAACGTAAAAACTTCGCCATATTGTATCACAATCAGTGTCAACGACTTAGCCCTTAAAATAGAGTGATCTCCCCTTCTCCTATCGATGTTTGAAATGCTCGCGATCGTAGACAACAAAACTTGATAGGCCTACGCAACGACAAATTCAGCCAAACAAATCAGGAAATGAACAACAGCACGCAAGAGAAATGCGATTGATAAGATTTATTCAAACGGTTTTAATATTTTTTAGACATTCATGATCAGTTAAATTGCTTAGACATCAGGTCTATACCGCACTAGTGTTTTGCATAGGCCCACAGGTTTTCATGTGGCATCGGTCTATCGTTACTTTCGCACACTGATAGGGAGATGTTGGCAAAGTAAGCATGATACAGAAAAAATAGGATCTTTCATGAGAAGCAAAATACTCCTTCTGACACCAGTATCTTTTGGTGTCATATCATTATATAGATAGGTATTATGTGTATGCATGCTTGGTAGCATGTACGTGTCGGCTCAATAATGAAAGAAAACAGAGACGAGAGAATCAATGAATATATTGGAGGGGGCATTGACAATGATGGATGGTCGCTGGATTCCGTGTGTCGACCTAGAACTCTGATACAGAGTCCAACAGGTTAATCTAAGCCTCAATACCTCAGAGATCACAGAAAATGTTGACATAATACAGATTCATTATATCGTCCCGGTCTTGCATATAAATTCAATAGCATCTGTGTCTGTTATAGACATCAAACAGCCTACAGATTCTTTTCACCGAAAACACATCACAATGACGTAGACTCCTGTCTTGTAATTGGTACAAGAACCTCCATCAGAAAGCATTCATGATGCAGAAAATAGAATGACAAAGTTTTTAAAGATATTAGATGCTACCGGAAGAGATCGGTACAGACTCGTCTACTAAGAATAGAGTTGATAAACAGACTGTATTGTTTTCCAGACATTAATCTGTCTGCAGGCATCATACATCAAATAGGTTTAACCATTGGAAGAACTTGAGTACAAACAAATCCTTTGAGAACCATCAGGTTCAAGAGGCCTGAATCTTCTCCCTTCTGGTGGCCTTTGTTTTCACAAACTTCCTAGCACTATATTACAGCGAGCTTCTGGCCAGATTAAAGCCTTGTGTTTTTCGAGAAGACTTCAATGAAGTGTTTTAATAATTTGTGCCCTCTGAGATCTTGAACTTAACTCAAGAATTTTAAACACTTCTTGCCAGCAAGCTAAAGTGGTCAAACACCTAGAATCTCTTTACCTCCAATTCTCCAAAAGACTTCTCAGAGTATTTGAACAAATTTGACATCTTCATAATATGGTCAAAGCAATTTCTTTTTGCATGACATGCCAGCACCAGTTCCTGGCCAAATATCATGACTCTAGACGTTTCTTTTCTTTACATGATGTTTGAGTGTAATATAAGATGCAGATATTGCACAATGTCTTCCAAAGAGTCCTGAATGACCCTTTTTTATAGACAGATATTTTTTCATCGAAAAAACTTGTAGATTATGTACTCAGGGTGCTACACAATCTAATCAAAACCACTGGACTGGTGGCGGTTTGTTAGAAGATTTTGTTACATATGCTTATAGTTTTATCCTATTTCAGCTCCTCAAAGCCCACAAAAGCTGAGTGAGCCAGCACTTTTTATCTATCCTAAACTTGATTTTCATAACCTTGGAATATCAAATTTGATTGAAGTCTGTCTGTGGTTAATCAGAAAAGTCATTTAAAGAACAAATTGGGGATGACAAACAACGGACAGCAATTAATAGCACTAATGGCCTTTCAGGCCAGTTAGACAGTTAAAAAGCAGATGTCCGAAGACTAACGACAATGGATTGCGAATATAGGTTCATTACAATTTCTGAGGATGTTGAAAAGAGTTGACAACTAGATT
The DNA here is from genome assembly GCF_002113885.1 of Mizuhopecten yessoensis. Lineage (NCBI taxonomy): Eukaryota > Metazoa > Mollusca > Bivalvia > Pectinida > Pectinidae > Mizuhopecten > Mizuhopecten yessoensis. Next base: position 261,248 of record NW_018407994.1, read on the forward strand.
TGCTTTTTTTCTTCTTAACCTGCATTGAAAGCTTTGTAACTTCCACTGTCAGCTTTGAGAGAAATGTTTTGAAAATAATAGGAAATTTGTGAAAATGCGTAAAATGCATATATGGATTTGGTTTCTATTCTTGGTCCAGGCTTTAAATGAAACCATTAATGTCATGAAATATTAGAACTAGATCACTTAGAAGTTTCTCATTTGGTACTTTATGAGGAAATTAAATTGTATGTAACCATTGTATTAATTAGATATGGAGATTATTTGATACAGACTATTAAATCGCTGATGTGTGTTCATCAGTGTAAACGTCTAAATGGTGTTAATATTTTTTTCACATTTCTCTTGAACATCTTCTGTTGCTAAACTTATGGTTTTCAAACTGTAGATAAATATTCAAATCTTGGTGCATAGTCTAAAGTGGCGGGACCATAACTCAAATCTCGTCGACAACACAGACAACTGACAGAAATGAATAACAATAACGTACTGCTTCAGTTAACAAATGAATTTCTAAATTAAGAGGAACTGTCACAAAATTTAATTCCAACATTTCCAAACTGGCGTTGAAGACAAATCGTTAGTGAGAAGTAACATATAGTTTATCTTATTGCTCAGTCAGTTTAACACGGACGGACCAATATATATGCTAAATTTTATCTGATTTCGCACTTACTTCACACCGGTTTATACTCAGTGTTTGATGTAAACAAACTCTAGTTTCACACCTATATCCCACACAGACTGAATACAACCTGTTAGGGTCAGGTCGATTAGGAAGATTTCTCCTATAAAACTCTATCTATTGACATATCATCATTATATGAAGTTATCATCATTCCTTTGAGAAATGGTAGAGTCGGTTGTATCACAAGAGGTTCTTCTTATCTGACAACATAATACTTCATGAGCAGACAGAGTTGGTCGTTTTGTAAACGTTCATCCTATCTGACTCAATCTATTGACATCATGGTGTTCATCATCAATCCTTAGAGAGAAGTTTGGACTGTCATCATTTTCTGTGTAACAACGATACATTGCATGCTGTAGTCGGGATAAAATATGAGAGGTCAAGCAGGGATCATGCTTTTTAGTGGTATAGGTTATCACTACATCCGTTATAACTGTGGAGAAAAGTTTTTTGATAGGGAGTATTCCCCTTTCTATATAGGAGATGAAGCAAACAAAAGGAGTTTTTCTGGTTTAGAGTTACTTCCCATGTGAAGTTTTTCATGTTTTGCAGCCCATAAATTAGAAACTTATTTTGATGTTGTGCTTTCATAATTCCTGTATGGCAATATTGGAGTGTAGGCTTTGCAATCTAAAGGTTCCGAGTTCGGAGTGTAGGCTTTGCAATCTAAAGGTTCCGAGTTCGGAGTGTAGGCTTTGCAATCTAAAGGTTCAGGATTCGATCTCTGTATAGCGTTATTTATTTTTTTAAAGTTCTTTCTTTCTTACTTTTCATTTGTATTTTCAAACATTCAAATTTTGAGCTACTAAAATTCTGTAAATGCATGGTAACATGTGGTTTTCATAGAATATATCTTTTGAAAAATACATGAATAATTCACAATAGTGACAATTGTAATAATATACTCTAACTTGTTGGTACCCGTAACCTTATTAAGGTAGCGAGTCCCAGTGGTCTTTTTTGTATCTCCAACATAGAAGAGTTCCAGGCTTTCTTTTTTACTTTGAGTTCCATGCCCATTTATTGAGCAAAGAGTAGTTTATGAAAAAAATAGTCATTTTCTGAAATTTCCTTTATCAACTCTATATCACTATAGTCTTTTTTTATCAATTAGAATGATAATTGTCTGGAAGACTACTGGAAATAATCTCAAAACACCTGGTAAGTTAATGTTCCCATCCTATAATTTTTGTCAGAATATTGGGAAAATAACAAATGCAAAGAAAAATTAACTTTTGACATGATGTCAGGTTGTAAAGCTACCTTAGAATTTTGGTCTTGTCTGCTTATTAGTGTTGTTTGACCTTGTGCAGTGACGGCCTTGACCTTGACCTGGTGATTTTGTGTTGCGGAGGAATACTTGCATAACAGTGACAGATGCTCTAAACTAGTGTGTGAAGGTGTTGTCTTTACAAGGGCACTATGGTCTCAATGAACTTGTTTGTGCTGGCAATGACAGTGACCTTTACTTGGGGTCAAAGAGTTACCTGATGACTTGCGTTGACTGGTCACTGAAAAAAGTCCTTAAAAATATGTTTATTTTGTACCAGGTAGGATTAATACCATAATAATTAACCATATGTATAAATAGCTTAATTACAACAGATTGTCTCTATAAATCAAAAAAATCAAATCAGATCAGTAAAGAAAATAGCTGATCTGAAAGGTAATTTCATGTATGCAATGATAAGTTTGGTTCGGTTTGTTTGTGTTTTACGTCCTATTAATATTAACAGCTATGGTCATTTAAGGATGTGCCAGGTTTTGTTGGTGGAGGAAAGCCGGAGTTCCCGGAGAAAAACCACCGACTATTTACGGCCAGTACCTGGAGACTGCCCCACATAGGCCTCAAACCTGCGACCCAGTGTTGGAGGGCTAGTGGTAGCAGAATGTCAGAGGCCTTAACCACTTGGCCACCGAGGCCCCATGTATGCAATGAGGACTTGGTCACTTTTGGTGTTTTTGCACAGTATGAACTATTGGTCAGAGGACTCCGATGGACATAATCTGGCTCCTACCATGGTTCTAAGGATCTTTAACGGTTTAATTAGAAGTTTACCTCATGGATTAACAACTACCATTAGGCAGCAAGCTAACACAGTTTAAGCATCAATGTCGTTAGAAACTGTGTCATACCTTACATCAACCCATTACAGAGAATTATATGCAATGATATAATATCTCCGCATCCTGACACGTGTCATGTTATCGTCTAAAATCTCATTTAGCAGATTCTGCCTAAGCAGGTGAGTAATCTAGCTGATCAAGCCCATACCGTAATTTACCTGTGAAGGTTGGGTCTAGTCTTTAGAAGAGGATTAAAATGAGTGCTGGGATTATGACTATAAGGTCAAAAGAAGTTAATTTCTCTTTTTTGGAAGAGGATGGGGGGGGGGGGAGACTTTGGAATATATCACGATGAGTTAAATTTCATGCAATGTTAAGAATGAAAAGTGTTACACAAATTACTGGCTCGTGAATACAGGGGGCAAAAACTTTTACGATTGAACAAAAGGAATGCATAGAAAGCCTGGTAAAACAGTATTTTCCAAAGACAACACTGTCCCAATTAAGACTTAGTAGGCATACATAATTAAAGATGAAACATTGGGACTAAATATCAAAGTTGATGTAGACAGGGATCCTGATTAGCTAGGGGTTGTTTTAGACAATTTATGAGATAAGAACATATTGGCACTGTAAAGTTTGTCACGCTCGTCTGCTATTAATATCTGATTATTAAGAGGACGGGCTTATTGGTGAGCGTGGGCTTATCACTGGTTATGTACGGTATATATGACAATACAGTATACACTGCAAAAATTCTGATGTGAATCTGTAAATTACATAACTTTTGAGTGGAAGTATAATATCGTCACAGAATGATTTACATAACCTTTACCCTGAAAGCAAGCAGAACAAATGTTACCTCAAAATCTATCTACTTGATAAGGACCATCTCTGCATCGGGGTGTAAAAATAATCAGGAAGGTTTAATGGCCATTTTATGGTAAAATATGGTGTATTTTTGTTCTTTATCAAAAACAGCCTTTCTCTGTACAAGTAAAATCTATATCCGGTTGTCAGGACCTGGTACAATATAGCAAACAATTCCCTGGTTTATTGGCGCAATTTTTGGTTATGTGTCGGACACGTCCTAGTAAATCATGATAATTTCACCTGGTGGCACATGAAGGTACCTACAATAAACCAGCGTCCTCTGTCAGCCTCAGCCCTGCTTCCCATCCCATCACCATGATAATAACATTGATTTCACCAACGTTTGCCACACTCCGCCAGGAGCATTTGCCTAACTGTTGACAGATTTAGGAGTGTTAGCTGCCTAACTGTTGACAGCTGTTGCTTTCATTTCTCCCCCTAAAAAGTCACTGTTTATGTGCGGAAGTCAAAATCATACTGCTCAGTGATCACAACCCATTTCAATGCTGCTAATTCTACTTCATAACCTTTCCCCAATTCTTAAAGTATAATCAAAGATTCTGTTCTATCATGCGATAGCTTTGTGTTAAAATGATGGTACATGCATGTCTCTTAAAACCCAGATCTTTGTTTTCTGTTTGTGTGATAGTACTGTATGAATCTAGACCCTGTTTTTTTAACATATATTAGTATTTCAAAACCTAGATATTTTGTTTCTGTTTATATATGGTACTGTACAACCTACAAGGTAATATTTTTCATCCGAATATAACAGATGCAGAAGTTTCCTGTTTTACAGTTCTTTAAATCATGGACCCATATATATATATCCCAATGATAGCAAGGCACAAATAGTCTAGATCCAATAGTCTTCAGTGGCGGATCCAGAGGTGTTTTGGGGGGCTTCAGGAAAAAAACCACACCATTTTCCTCAATTTTCCCCCACTTGGAAACCCCCCCAGATAGGTGTCTGGATCCACTCTTTGATAGCAAGGCACAGATAGTTTAGATCTAATAGTCTTTAACTTAACAGAAGTTAGAAATGTAGATGTAGGCTGTTAATCAAACATTACTTTTTGTACCGGATTCAGTGGTGTTCACTGCTGTTGCTTATCATTACTTTTTTCATTTTTTCAGAAGCTAGAAATGGTCGATATTCTGGTAAAGATACATTATATACATTAACAATATGGAAAGTAAATTAGAGGAAAAATATACAAGAAGTGTCGTATTCAGAGACCGTCTCCTGGAATTCCATGAACTGGTCTCGTATTGGTGATGGTCTCTTAACACATGGTCAGTTAACATGAAAATAACTGCAAAGAGGAGTTTTAAGAGTGGTCTTTAAAGCAGGATTGACTTTGATTCAATTTCATGCCAAGGATCATTATTTTATGTTTTACAATCATTAAGTTATGTTATCATGCTGCTGTATAAATGTTTGTAGACAAATATAACCATTATATATATTGTCATATTTGTACAGAAATACATCCATGATATTGTTATAAGTTTTGTTTATACAAGAATTACATGTAGATGTATTACACTTTGAGATTTTGTTTATGATACTTTATAACAAATACAGTGAAACCTGTCTTTACTGACACCTGACTGAACAAAGTTCTGTATGATGGAACATGATTCTATGGTTTGTCTGTCTTAACCCTTTCACCACTGTAGACCATAATGGACTCATCCCAATAAATGTATGGAAGAGTCCACTAAAGTTACCTAGGGGTGAAAGGGTTAAGGATCACTGTCCCACTGGATGCAAAACACTAGAGAAGTCCACTGATTTTTCACATATATACAGTAGCCTCCCCTTAATTTCTTTTTCAAAATAGCTATAGTGCAATTAGGCCAGGACACTAAATCCTTTGACCATGTGTAGCTCAGTTGGTTTGAGAGACAAAACAATCTGAGGTCCAGGGTTCAAGTCCTGGTCTGACCTTGCAGAATTGTTTACACTCAGAGCACTGTTGTAGATTATATCTTATTTATTTCATATTTACCAATTTTTCATAAAAGTCCAGCTAAATATGGTTTTCTTTTCAGGAATAATTTATCAAAGCTATAGTCATCCCAGAGAGAGAAAAAAAAGTTTCCAATGCGTAGTTATGTTTTTTAGCAGTGGTACGGGGATCCTTAAACCACGACTTTACAGCCATTGTTATTGTGACTTAGCAGTGGTACGGGGATCCTTAAACCTCGACTTTACAGCCATTGTTATTGTGACTTAGCAGTGGTACGGGGATCCTTAAACCTCGACTTTACAGCCATTGTTATTGTGACTTAGCAGTGGTACGGGGATCCTTAAACCTCGACTTTACAGCCATTGTTATTGTGACTTAGCAGTGGTACGGGGATCCTTAAACCTCGACTTTACAGCCATTGTTATTGTGACTTAGCAGTGGTACGGGGATCCTTAAACCTCGACTTTACAGCCATTGTTATTGTGACTTAGCAGTGGTACGGGGATCCTTAAACCTCGACTTTACAGCCATTGTTATTGTGACTTTGCAGTGGTACAGGGATTCTTAAACCTCGACTTTACAGCCATTGTTATTGTGACTTTGCAGTGGTACAGGGATTCTTAAACCTCGACTTTACAGCCAATATCTTGTATGAGACTGAATGATTCGATCAGTCTCTCCTGATGTCAGTAAAGACAGATCTCAACAAAGATATAAACGTTTCTGGCCAGTTACTGTGGATCAACAATGTCAGGATTCAGTTTTCTGTTATTATTAACTCATTCACCCCTGAAATTTCATAATGAACTAATCCAACCTTTGAATTGGAGGAGTTCAAATGTGTCTAACGAGTTCAATACAAAATAGATTTCATTGAAGTAAATAAAAATTAAATTGTAAAAACTGATTTCAGTTCCAGTCAATAGACTGTCAAGATCCCTGGCTACTTAAACGTGAATATATTTTGGCTAGTTCACAAGTGATGCTACAGTAACTGTCCAGTTTAACAGAAATCATTGATTCACTCTACCCCTGGTGACTCGTTTCTATGATCAAAGAGGTAAAATCTGAAATTAAGAAAGTTGTAAATTTAAATGAATTTTTGTCAACTTGTTTCATCGATATTTTACATGAAACAGCAACGAAAAAGTAATAACACATACAAAATACCTTTATACAATTGAAATCTGATAACTTTAAGAAAGTAGAAAAATTGCATACATTAAATTGAATTTGCCTTTGAACAACTATCATTTCTATTCAACATTTATTGTCAGGTGAGAAATTAAAAAAAGAATGTATACCTGTTACAATAAATCTTACAGGGAAATAATGAATATCATCTATTATTTTCAATGAATGAAACGAAACAGGTTATGAAAATCCTCCAATTTAATTTTCAATATGAAATTTGAGAAAAAGTGCATCGCTATAAATCATTTGATTTAAAATAAAGTTGTAGTGTTTAGTACCTCCAGTGCTTATTAACAAATAATGATTTCCTTCCTCCTTGAAATCGTAAATTAGAATCTGAGCCAATAAAAAAGTGTCTACTTAAATTCTCACAAAAATTCAAGGCCACTCCCAAAGATCAGTGGTGGATCCACAGAAATAATGATATTACAGTACACGTTTCCACACTTCAGTGTGAGTGATTGCAACACAGCTAGCATTGAAATGTGCTCTATCCCTTCTAATTGTCTCATGTTAATTTAAACCACACTAAGGTACTGGTGTCTAATTGATATTACAGATAATAAGTGCCCAACTGTTGTATTGTTCCACAAACTGATTACAAATCATCCAAAACGTACAGCATCTAATACCCTAAAACAGTATAATGTGACCGGGTGGGGTGTCCTGCTGGGTGTTTTCGGCAGTATGCTTTAGTGAGGTAGCGCTATTAAGTCGGCGTCAGTTCCGCGCTATCACAAGGAGACAAACAACAACATATCTCAGCCTCCCAAAACACACACGCATACACTACACGCGTGCATCTTGCACACAGTGGAGGCCGTCCTTAAATGACCATAGCTGTTGATAGGACGTTAAACAATACTTAAAACCAAACCAAACCAAACTAATACCCTAAAACAAGTATCGTTCAACAATACAGTTCCTTGTTCACTTCAAATTCTGTCTTCATTACTTCATACAGTTATGACTGACACAATTTATCCAGTGAAACTTGCCAATATAAAAAAGTTTGACAATATATAAAAGTAATGGTAGATACATTTTTATTTTTTTTATTTTCCTTTAAGCAGGTTTAACTGTTTTGAATATTTAAATAAACAAATATTTTATTTTACACAAACTGTATTTAAGCATGTTTGCTCGTTATTTTTCTAATGTCGTTTAATTTTCATTTTAGTATTATATGGCATATGATATCTTAAACTGGGCTTAAAAATAATATTTGACCCTCAAAATTCCAATACTTGAATAAAAAATGTCAAAAAATACGACAAATAATTACTGATTCTTCCAGAAATTTTTATAGGGTTTTTAAAGAAGAACATATTATTTTCATTTTTCCAAGATGACATTTTGCACTTTGTACACTTTGTGAATGAAAAATTTGTATTCTATCGTATAGAAAGGGCTTTCTTTCTCGGTTTTAATAACTGCAGAATAATTTTTGTTAGAAAAGAGCCTCACAATTAAATTTTATCAGATGATATGAAATTAAACTTTCATTCATGCTGCAGTCTGACCACCTTTTTTCTATCAGATACCCATTTTTTAGTTGACTTCCCTGAAAAATATTAGACAATTCAATTGACATTTTTTTATTTTTTTTGCAGAATGTATTGAAATTACTTTAATTGTGGAAAAAGAAATTTGTGATTATTTTAAGAGTTTGGCGTTGCTATGAATCTGAATCCCAAACTTCCCTCACACTTCATCATACTTTTGAATAGGTCTGTAAAAAGGATGAGCAAGTATCCTCAATATCTTTAAAAAAAAATATGTACAGCTCCCCCCCCCCAACCCCTTAATTTGGCAGAAACAAATTACACTTTACACTTAAAAGTCAATTGTAAAAGATAAAGTCTGTAATACAACCTTAGAAATCACTCAATTCTGAAGGCCCTGAAATGTGATAACAACCAATTCTTGAAAAAATATCAAATTATGTTTTCCTGAAACTGGCACTCAAGTCCTAATTAACTTTATGTACAAACTTTTGAAGAATTTCAAGTCTTAATTAGCGTTATGTTGAAGCTTTCTAAAAAAAAACTGAAATGTATGTGATTATACATGAAGGGCATATTAGATTTGGAAATAATTAGTTTCTGTGGAAAATCTGATGAAACAAATGTTCTACATCAACTTCATTTTAAGTTAAATGTCTCCATTATTTTTGGTGACATTTCAAAATCCATAGTGCTGCAGAATTTTTAATTGGCAAAATGTGGTGACTTTTTTTTTTTATAAAATTCTATTTTCTTATTCCCCCCCCCCCCATAATGTATAGCACTATGCAATGTTTCTCTATGAAACAAACATGCAAAAATGCCAAAGTCAGTGAAACATAAAATACAGGTCACAGTGACCTACATTTGACATACTGGTGTTTTACTCCTCAAGACTTTGCCCATCTAAGGCCAGACAAAAAAAATATGTGTTTCCTGTAACATGTTGGAAACATTGAGAGTAGGTAGGTAGGTAGGTAGGTAGGTAGGTTACAAGTTTTATTTTTCAAATAATTTATGTGGTTTATATATAGGAGAATGGTCTTGACTTTAACAGTGCTTCTTTGAAAATTGTCTTATAAAGTTTAGGGTAGGCACAAAAAATTAGGGTAGGTATAGGGTTACCAGATACACCAACTATTTTTTGTTTGGCCTAGGAGGTCTGGGGACTGTTGGACTTCTTGTATATATGAGATAAGTAAAGTTTTAAACCAAGATGTTGTAACAAAGGACCAATAGAAAAACAAACACGTTATGCCTCCTCCACTAATGGACAAAATTACTTCCTGCATCAATAGGATCAGGACATACCTGAACGATACACTGTTTTTAAGTAGGTGAAAAAGCCTGCCATGAAAAGATATCAAGCACATGAATACAGCTGAAAACAAACATACTGATACACAAGATTTTTCAACTGAACTTTTGATTGCAATAAAAGGTATGACCAATTTTTTTTTATTTTTTTTTTTATTAATTTGAACTCTTTGTTCCATTGTTCGAACTAAACAAAATAAATCAAAATAATGATTTTTTTTTTATAGCTTGGACATATGAGTATCAAGATTTCATTTTGGAAATTCCATACATGCACACAGGTTTACCAATCGCAGCCTGAGCTGACAATGCTGTATTTTGAATTATTTTTGTGTTATTAAAACTACACGAGACTATCACATGTAAGTAGACCATACAATTATAGCTGGGATCAAGCACATGCCATGATATTGTAGACATTTTGCATTAGGAGGAAAGAAAACTTTGAGGTGATCACAGGAAATAGTGGGTTACTGATAACAATGCTGTGATATAATGACAAATAAAGTATACCGTTATAACCTCAACTAAATATAATACACAGGTCATAGACAAACAAGGGAGACAATCAGGACGCTGAAAACACGGAGGTGAATATAATGTACAAGTCATTTGATTTTGGAACGAAAATGGTAATATGTACGAATATATCATAATTACAGCAAATAAAAATGACAGCAAGAGTCAGTACTTAATACATACCCTGGCGATTAGCTGTGAGATCTGTCAAAGTACTCACAATCGTTATTCACTATCCAATTACAGATCTTACGACAAGTTCCCATTAGAATCACCCATAAATCCTTTCCTGTACAACATTTCTGCTAAATCGTTCAGTTTCAAATTAAATTAGACCCACTGCTATTCAACCGAGTGAGATTTAATTTGTTCTCAAGACTAAAATTGCTCTTTTCTTACATAGAATACTAATTGTTCACAAACAGTACGTCACATTTTTAATTCAGCCAATTTTATTACAAGAAATAATTATTAGATTTTTCCTAAAGAAAAAAATCACAGAAAGCAAATTTAATCAAGGAACAACTTTCTGCTCACACCTACTGCCAAAAGTGATTATTAATTCTGCTTTGGAAATCCATGTGATCGTGCTGTTGAAAAAACAACCACAAAGTCGATGTGTGTGTCCAAGGTTAGATAACCCATACACAATTTACTAACTTTTCAGTCTTTCTTTTTTAAAATAAATGCAAATTCTGAAGATAAATCATAAATTTGTGTGTAAAAATCTTTTTAGAAAATTATTGATTATTTTTTAATAAATGATAATTTTCATGTGATCATCTTGATAATGTGTGCGCCAAAAACATCTTAATACTTTACCGTCAACATAAAGATCTGTATGAAAATAAAGTACAATCCATTGAAACTTTTAACCCTCTCACCACTGTAGACCATAATGGCCTCACCCAGATAAAAGTGTGGTAGAGTTTACTATAGATCCATAGGGGGTGAAAGGGTTAACTGAGATTTATTTTATTAAATATCATCTTAATTTTTTTTAACCATACATATATTGAAGTACGGTTGATAAAGCAGTTACAGCAATATTAACTAACAGCTGCATTCAAATGTAATGTTGTTCTAAACTACTTCTATGTAATTTAGAAGGAACATTTTTCTAAATATTAGCCTTGGCAGAAATACATTTTTTACAGAAAGAGTGTTGAATTCTCGTTATAAAGAAATGTATTTTTCCTGTAATATCTACACAGTCAATTTCAAACACGAAATTATTTGTTTTACTTCGTAGTAAATACAACATGTTTCCATATTAGGAAGTGGTTTAGTAAGATGGAATTGACATTTGTAAATGCTTACCAATCTTCAGTTTAAATCTAGACGGAAAGTAACCAGTGTAAAAGGCGCAAAGGATCAAACCAACATATGTAACTGTTGGTTTAGGTATCTAGACTACTTAAAAAAGGTCATTTTAAAATATAAACATTCAATATTGGGATTTCTGTCCACGACCAGTTAGGTGTTTCAAGCCATCAATGGCCAGATCCCCAGCATTACAGTCAATGATAATTACAGTCAGCAATGTACTTACTTATAAGTCGCTGTCGTTTCTCGTCCGCTCGTTTTTTCCATTCTGGCTCTGATGAGCTTGTTCTGATCTCAGCAGTAGCTGTATTAACAGAATACAGAATAGTTTGTACAAAATAAAACTATAATCTAGAAATGAATTTAGATATATGTTTTATACAATATCAAAGTTTTACTTTATACACAATGTACATATTCAACATTGTTTGTATATAGTGAAGCTTTGATATTACATTTTCCCAAATTGACGAATCTTATTTAAGGTATAGATTTTATACACTTTAACTTAACTTACTCTCTTCAGCGCCAGGCCACTAAATTTGCTATATCCCTGCTTATGCCTTGATTTTATTGCTGTCTATGGAGTTAATCTTTTATCAGCCATGTCTTAGTTCAAAAAACTAAAACACCCTTGCAGGCTATATCCCTTATTTACTGTAGCTCCCATAACTGAATCAATCTAGTGAATTATGCGAAAGTCATACTGATCTGGCAACTCGCTGTTGTTATTGATCAGAAGACCACAGCATAAACAACAGTCAAGAGAATGGTGCTTGATAGATTTTCAGAACAAGATCAAGTTTTATTTTTTAAAATCTGTACCATTTGTTTTAGTATCAATAGCAAGAAAAAAGCCCAAACAACAGTAAAGAGAAAGGCTCTTCAGAACAAGACAAGTATTGACTTTTTTAAATATCTGTACCACTTGATTTGATATATTATCAACAATTAAAATATGTGCTTTTTTAATATAGCTTGTTTCTTGTTAGCCTTGATCAGGTCTACTTTCCAAAATTTGCTGCATCCCTAAAGTCTATACTTTAGAAACATATTTATTAATATCTTTGTAACATTTTTCAGTCCTTATTTATGCATCCCAGGAAAGAAAATTGAATTGTTAATTAACCATCAAGTTATAAACGTATCTCTCATTAAGCATCAGGAAAGTCCTGTATTCCAAACTAAGAACATCTAAGATTTCAAACTTTAGTTTTGTTTGGCCTGAATGAACATACATGTAAAAGATACTGTTTCCTTCTAATCCAAGTAATAGGTCTACACATGGCTAGAAATGTAGAGAGTCAAATGTCTACAATGAAAAAGGGTGGCCGGCCAAAACGAAAAAATAAGCGTGACAAGTCTCGAGGAAAGACGAGGATAGTAGTCTGTGCTGTGATGTGATAATTTTGTAAAATTAAGTTTTATTGTGCCATATCCTTTGATAGCTGAGCACTTGTTTACCTTAAGCTTGCGTGTGAACTAACCACTCCTGCTTTATAGCTAAGCGCCCATGTCACTTTGATTATACATGTATCTGCGCATGCGTTAGAAAATTTTGGTTGATGGGGGTGCTATATATATTTTGTGCTGCTGAATTTTTTGCTGAAATCCACCCTCCCTCCCAGTAGTGTTACTGAGGGTTGTGCTCAAGTTTTTCGCAAATTATATCCTGTTTTTTTTTTTTATCTAGTCTAATGTATAAACTTGACTCATGCTGGAGTCTATATTGTCATCCATATGTACATTTTCGAGGAGAGGGGATTGTTTTGGTATGTGTAATTTTTGATAGATCTTGGGATAAGCATCCTGGGGTCAATAAATTTGCCAGTCTTTGATTGCTTGTTTCTGTTTTACATTACGGTAAGATAAATCATGAAATTGTCCCTTGGGGCAGCAACATACCTGGAAGCAAATTCTGATGCTATGACATACTTGCCACTCTTCCTACTTTAGAGGGAAACTCCTGATTTAAGTCACTAAAACTAACATTTTTAGCCAGTAAATATGCTTAACTATTTTTATATTCTAAGACCTATGCTGTTTTTAATATAGAGAACATGCAATCCTCCCCAAGAAAATTATAAAAACTGGGCAAGTATGCCACGAATGTATTTGTCTTTTTGTCTTTTCAGGGCTAGGAATTGTAAATATATATTTCTAAATGTCAATGTGGTGATACAGTGGGGATCTTGATACCGATATGTAATCCAAAGTTGCTGATAAACTGTATTGCCCAATTATTTGTTTCTCAACTGTTTGAGTTCAACCAACATACCCTGTCTCCTGCATACACACACGCAAGCAGGCATACACTACACACATGGAGGCCCATCCTTATATGACCATAGCTGTTAATAGGACGTTCAACAAAATTAAACCAAACCAAACTTCTCAACTGTTTGAGTTCAACAATCAACATTGGTAAACCTACTTTTTGGTAGAGGAGTCAACTTTTTCTTCATAGCGAATTCTGTTTTCCATGAGGCAGCTCCAGCATCAGTGGAATCGTTCTTGGCTTTAAGCTGTCAACGAAGAACGTGTGTGTGAAATAAATACTGATTTAGATCACCTAGCTTGAGGACAATAACCAAAAATGAAATCTTTATCAATAAGTACTGCCATGAATGTGTAAAGCAACGTAACATTTTATAGTAGAATGGCTCGGCAGTATTTTCATTCCGTAATCAGATGTTTCTTAAATCAATGATATAATTTTTAAAAATGAATTTCAACAGTTCACAAAGCAAGAGGTGGTGAGAAAAATGTTTTATTATTAAAAATATAGGATATTTTATTCTCGATTGATGGACAAGGGGAGATAACACAAACATTTTCTATATGACAGTTTGTGAATTGACTGACATCCCATCAGGGAAAGCTTTAGCATTGGAAGATAACACCACTTTCTTATTTACCGTAAAGCAGGATATTTCCACGGTTATATTTGCGCAGTTTTGCGGCTCAATAAAGTGTTAGAGAAAATATGATTGGCAGAATAATATGACAAGCGTAATAATGTGCTGCTATGATAAACTTCAAAACTGTAATGTCATCATGAAATAGCGCATACGTGGTTGTGACGTTTCATTACACATACAAGAGGCCCAAGGGTCTTAGCGGTCACCTGAGTTATATTATAGGTACCGGTAGCTCAATTTCATTGTTGGGATGTGACGTGGAAATCAACATGTAAACTAAGTGAAATACAATACTTGTCATGTCATCAAAGGATAAGAATTTTAAAAATATTTGTAAATTTTCCCTTTGGAGCCCCACCCTAGCCCCTGGGGATGGGGCAGGAATCCCAATTTCACTGTGTAATACCCTCATCCACCAAAGATGATTGTGACCAAGTTTGAATAATTATCGCAAAGAATGGATAAAATATACCCAAAAGTGTTATTTCCCTATATAAACTATAGTAAACTTTACCCCCTCCCCAAGGGAGGACGGATGGCCCAGGCGTCCTGAAATTTACAATTAAAATAAATCCCCTGATGATTTTTTTATATTACTATAGCACCTCTGAGTCTGGAGAAGAAGATTTTTTGAATATTGGTTATTTTTTTCTTTGGGGCCATGTCCTGGCCCCTAGTGTTGGGGTAGGAATCCCAATTTTACAATTTGAAAACCATCTTCCTCTAATGATGTTTCTCACCTAGTAAGAATAATTTCCAACAGAAAATTGTCAAAATATACCAAACCAAATGTGTTATTTCTCTGTATAAACTATAGATTTGTGAAAATATCAACCACAAAAAGCATGATTTTGGGAAAATAAAGTGATTTTTGCTTTTATCTTTGGGGAAAACACCAGAAATTATCCAAGGGAAAGGGGCATTCAAAAGGACCCAAAATTGACCTTGAAAAATCACTGTGAATGTCCAGTCTCTGCGCTAACCCACTACACAATTCATGTTACTTCAAATGTCTAGATCGCAAATTTATATTCCATGTAAATTCAATTTTCTATTTTTGGGTCAAATCACAAAATTTTAAGCCCGCGTAAATAACCTGCTATACGGTTCATGATCATGGTTACTTTCCTGAATGTTATTGATTTAAACATATTTTAATGCAAAATTTGCAAATGGATTAGGCACAAGTTATTCCAACTTATGAAGTCTTCTCCCAGATTTTTGATGTACATGGCAACATCAATTGATTTTACACAAATCAATAAAGAAGAATGTTAAATAAGTACCTAAAAGACAAACTTTAGTAAGAGTATGTAAGAAATATAAATGTACCGGTGTATCCACACTGTTTTCCTTGCGTAACTTCCTTCTCTCTGCCAGGTCCCTTTTCCACTGTGGAATGGAGGTGGAGTCTGCTGACGGTGGCGTTATGATGTTGAGGTTTGGGGTGGATTGGTGACGGTTGTCCGAGGTCTTCAGCCAGCTAGGAACATACTGGTCCTTTGTGCCTCCTATTTAAATACACAGTGGTCAGTGAATAGTTTTAACATGCTTTGCTCATTAACTCATTCCCCCCCTGAAATTTCATAATGAACTATTCCAACCTTTGAATTGGAAGAGTTCAAATGTGTCTTCAGGGGTGAATGAGTTAATACTTTCTTTCCAATAATTTTACTAGAAGAAAGTTTTGCAGTCAGCAGGTATGCATAAACTGGGTCAGTATTTGTTATTCTAATAATCCTGTTTCCACACAAATGTTATCTGATCACTATTACAGCCATCGCATTGACAGTTTGTTTGTTAAAGTTTTACACCCTTACAACAGCTAAAGTCATAAGAATTTAGTCCTAAAATATGAAGACTATCCTTAACCCATCATGTAACTCTATTTTTACGCATACAATCAACCCTTTCACCACTGTAGACCAAAATAGACTCATCAAGATCAATGCATGGTAGAGTCTACTAAAGTTACATAGGGATGGAAGGGTTAATCAGATATCTGTACTGGACAATCAAGTCAAGAAAGTATTTCCAACCTTGTTCAGTTTGATTTAACAAGGAACAGCTGAATTTAGAGATAAATAACAGAAGTGATGCCGTATCGTTAAGGATGACTTACCTGATACAGGTGTGCGTTCTCTACTTGAGCTAGAACTAGAGCTGTCACCATCTTTTGATCCTGTAGATGTGAGTCTGGTTCGTCGCGTCTCCTGGTTCGGGTTCCCGTTGATTGTGTTCTCACTGCTCTCTGTTGACTCTTGGAGTGGGAGACCATTGGGCGTCTTACGGAGGCGGGGCATATCCGTCCACTGAGGTTTACCATCACCTGGTGTTTTGCTTTGGTTTTCTTTAAAATCAGAATTTGTCATTCATATCCATCATTTCATTTACTTTTACAGTATGTTAATTTTAAAATTGATTATTCACAATATGCGTAAAGAGTAGTTCAGTTACCTCCCTTACAAAACTCTCTCAGGACTAAATCTATGTGTCATTTATATCAATAAGACTTTTCAACACAGAGAATGAATTTCTATTCAACTCCATTTTTTTTAAAAAGAAAGCATCTTGGTAGTACATAATAGAATGTATTTTGGTTTAGTATTATCTTATATTTCATTTCACCTTATCTTGAGTGTTTAAAATCAACATTATCTTTTGATCAAGTAATCTGCATTCAAGACAGTGCAAGAGAATATGATTTAAGCACTGTCAATCAGTTCTTGGATGGAGTTGTCCAGAAATCCAAAAATACAGGGAAGTAAACATCTGTATAAATTTCTCACCTTTTGTGTTGAGAATCTCTGCAGCCTTTTCTCGTTTCTCTGCAGCGGTTTTCATCCATAGCGGAGTTTCCGTTTCCTTCAACTGGTCCAGACTCTCTTCAGACTTTGTACTTGTCTTTCTCAACTTCATATCCTTCAGCCATGACGGTTCTTCCTCCTTGCTGGCTGCCGGCTTACTTCCCTCAATCTCTGGCTTCGACGACTTTGGAGTATTCTTTAGTTGAGGAACATCAAAGGTATGCTTGTTTTCTGTAGACTCTTTTGTAGCGTCATCAAAGTCTAATTGTGTACCAACAGGGCAGTTGGGTCTATTCCTCAAGTTAGGGACTTCAAATGCCCCACCACTGCTCAGCTCAGAGCTGTTACTACGAGGAACCCTAGGGGTTCTCTTTAGTGACGGTAAGTCAAATTTACCCTTACCCTCTGGACTAGCTGGGGGGTCAACATTTACTTTGGGAGTATTTCGGAGTGGAGGTTTATTAAAAGTTTTTTCAGACTCAATTTCCTGACTTTCTGATCGTTTTAGTTCACTTGAGACTGTTTTCAGTGCAGGTACATCAAATCTGCCTTCATTTTCTGGTGAAATCTTTGATCTGCTACTTTCCTCTTCCCTTTGTACCTTCTTTAATGAGGGCGTGTCAAAAATATTTTCAATTTCCTGAGCTGTTTTAACAGGTGATTTTTCACGCTTAGAATCAACTCGCCTTAGTGGTATATTGTAGGGTGTTTCCGTGGCAACAGGGTCAGGTGCTGTATCAACCTCCATTTTGGGGACAGTTTTCAGTTGGGGTTTGGTAAAAAGTTTTTCTGTTTCAGCCTTCTCAGTGTGCCTGGCAGGTTTATCTGGTGCTACAGCTTTCAGAGCTGGAATTTCAAACACATCATTTTTCTCAACAGCTTTTTCTGTTTCTTGAGGTGAAGTTACTTTACGCAGAGCTGGCTTTTCGAATTCAGGAGACACAGACGTTTCCTCCTGTCTGTCAGACCTCTTTGTTGGTTTAAGTTGTGGCATTGGTAATTTGATCCCCATAGCTTTGGGGTCTCTCTTTGGCTCCACAGGGACCATTTCCTCATCAGGAGAGGCTCTGGGTTGTGGAGTTTTCCTTGGCAACATGGGCTGTACACAAACAAAACTTAGTCAAAATATTGTTGGTTAAATATCATTAAAAGCAGAAAAATCAAAATCGTTTTAACATGAAGAAACATTAAACATTTATTTGATCTACGGTATTAGTGAATTGAGAAACGAACAGACATTTTATGATAACGTTTTACAAAACTCATTTCAACAAAACATATTAATTTACTTTTCTTTTTAATATTCATTACCTGTCCTGTATGTGACTCGGGGAATAAGTAAAAATAGTTTTTCAAGGATTTCAATTTCAAGTTAGGTTATCTAAGTGTAACAGTCCAAATTTATCATAATGTGAAATTTCTTTCATTTCTGATAGTCATAAAGTTACAAATTTGATAAAACTTGTCACCGTCCTATCATGGAGGCAGACTCTTTTCTTTTTTTCTTTTTTTCAAATCAGCAGAATTTCCTCTATCTTGCTTTTAGCTCATATTCAATTAATTCATTTTTTTAAAATAGATTTTATTTATATTTTGTCGAACAGAAAATAATGATTTAAGACAATGATAGATTATGTTATGGAGTTCTCCTTCAAGGAAAATACTTGAAAGTTAGGCAAATGTTTGCTTTCTAGCAATGAAAAAGCTTGATCTTGCACGAATAAATATTGCATAAATGCCTGTTTTACTGTAGACAGACCCACCTGTCCTAAACCAGGTAGAGGCATCATAAGGTGACTTGACTTTTTTGCCGGTGGCGAGGTTGGATCCGGAGAACCAGACTTGTCCCCTGTGAAAACTTCTTCCTCCGCACCAAAACCGTTCACCTCAGAGGATGGGGATTGTTTGGTCTCTGGAAAGCAAAGGAAATATACCTGGGTATGTCAAATAGACTCCAAAACATGATATTTAATCAACGGTGACTTTCTGTTAATTTTTCTATCCTGCAATACCACTGACCAACAGCTGAAAAATATATATCTTGTGAAAACTTCATTCTCATTACTTGAATAATTCAGTATGTATTGACAATCAGTATATGATTGTGTAAGTCACTATACCCACCTGTAGTGTCCTGGAAGTGGCTATCCTCGGAGGAGCTCAGGATGTTTCTGACGTTGGTACGTGTGGGCTTGCGTCGCCGGGCCAGAGAGCCTTTCTTTCTGAGAGATGTCTTCTGCTTGCCAATGTTCACATCCAGATGCGACGTGTCCTACAGGATATTTGTCACAGAGGTCAACTAAGGTCGAATCAATATCAATGTGTCTAACAGAGGTCAACTAAAGTCACACCAGTATCAGTCTGTCAAAATACCACAAAGATGCAGAAATTTTCAAGATTCTTGCAAAAATGTGATTGTTGTGTGTGAGGTAAGAATTGTGGAATGTGAATAACTCCGAGCCATCATCAAAAACATCCTCAGTCATTTATCAGCATGTAACAAAAGCAAAAGTCACAAAGGGCTGGCTATGATCACAATCAAGTAGCTAAGCTTTCTACCAGAGTTGTCCTTAATTATCAACTCCTAGACCATCCATTTAAAGGCACAGGTCTTGATAAGTGGTAATTAACTGGTTGATTAACACCTTACATCGCTTTCTTTATTTAATATATTGAACTATGAAACGTGACAATTAGAAGATTTAACAAATTATGACCATCTTGTTAGCAATTTTCAAATTATAAAAAAGAAAATTTTCTTAGAGCCTGTTTTCTTTTCCCGATTTTAAAACTATCTGAGCTAATGTCTAGCAAAAAATTCCTAAAAGAAATGTAATAAAACAAATATCAACAGTCTTGCTTGATACAAGCTTTCGAGTTTAACCTTTCATCAGGGATTGTGTGTGTGGACCTCACCCTTATGTCATATCAATATTTGAGAACTAGAAGTTTGCAGACTTTTGGATGTGACAAAGGTGAGGACCATTCAATCCCTGGTGAAAGGCTTAGCTGGAAAGCTGGGATCCAGAGTGAATGATGATATCTATCTGAATTTAGTTATATAAACATGATACACAACACTCACTCATTGTTGAACCTCTTAACAATTAACAATTACGCTTTCTATGTAGATATTTACCCCAACATCATTGAAGTCCAGACTAGCCTCTCTCTTGAGCTTGCTGTTCTAAAAACACACACAAAGCAGCTATAAATAAGAAAGCAAAGTAATCTAGCTCACACTTCAGTTTTGAAAGTGGTCTCTTAATGCAGGTGGTCTTCAAAGAGAGGTGGGCTCTCAAGCAGGTTTGAAAGCAAGGTAATCTAGCTTTCTTTTCTACCTTATTGTTTTAAAAACACATATAAAACATCTATAAAAACAGTCAAACATATAATAATAAATAATGATAATAATTTGAGGTTCTAATATACTGTTTTATTACAACCTAGTTTGTAGGTTGCTCAAAACAGTTCACAAACTATTTTAAGTGGTTATAGGGCCTTTTGCAACCAGCCAATATCTTTCTCAACTCCCTGGGGAGAATACAGCCGGTGCTGCCATTTCGGCGCTCACAGCTAGCATTCTACAGTTTTAGCACTACCCAACCACATACTCATTTACAGCTGAGTAGACTGGAACAAGCGGAGTAAAGTATCTTGCTCAAAGATACAACACAGTGCTGTGACGTGATTCAAACTCGCAACCCTTCGGTCTCGAGTCCGGCGTCCTACCACGAGACTTCTGTGCCACCCCATATACTCAGAGACAACCTTTGGAATGTTTATAAAGTTGTCACGTATTGCAGGTGGTCTTTTAATAAAGACGGTCTCTCAAGTATAGGATTGAATGTTATAAGACAACGTACTATAGCTCTCTCTTTATCTCGTTTTTCAAGGCATACAATCAGCTATAAATATTGTCCAACTTTGTATTCAAAGATCCATTGTAGCGGGAAGTTTACAACTTGTGTCTTAATTACAGGTGGTTTCTAATACAGATTTAGTTAACACGGAAATAACTGCATTTCGGAGATTTAAAAGTGGTCGCTTATATATAACAGGTGGTTTCTGAACATGGTGGTCTCCTACCACATGTGCATGAATAAAGCTGGTCTATGAATAGAGTTATAAATGTATACTTGTAAACTTGTTAGATATCTTACTACTGTTATGTCAGTTGTTGTATAAAGAAATTCAATATTTGCAAATCTTGAAGAAATGAATAATCATTTTTGCATTCTGATTGAGAGCCCCATTGTAACAAGAGGCCCAGAAGGCCTAAATCGCTCACCTGTTTCTTTTGTTACATGAAACTGACATATAGGTAACTTCAGACCAAATTTGGTAAGTAGAACACAAGACATTTTAACATCTCTTAAACGCTTAAGATATTGCTGTTTAAAATTTAAAATTGTAATTTTAAAGCTTTTAACCCACATTGACCATTGACTCCGGCTAGCACTTAAAGTTTACATTTGACCTCATAACTGTAATAAAGAAAAAGATTTGCACTGCTGGTCTTCATAACATACCCAAGTATCATGACTCTAGACCAAATGATTCTTAGCATATTGTCGTTTGAAGATTTTAACATTTTTTACTCCTGTGACCTTGAAAGTAGGTAAAGGTCATTTTAAAGAAAAAAAATTATAGTACTCCATCCCTGGTACCTACTGGCCAAATATCATGATCCTGGGCCTTATGGAACTTGAGAGGAAGATTGTTAAAGCTTTAAACCCATGTTGACTTTTGACCCCCAACTAGCACTTAAAGTTGACCTTTGACCTCATTACTGTAATTTGGAAAAAGATTTGCACTGCTGGTCTTCATAACATACACAAGTATCATGACTCTAGTTCAAATGGTTCCTAGGATATTGTTATTTCAATTTTGAACATATTTGACCCTTGTGACCTTGAAAGTAGGTCAAGGTCATTTTAATGAGAAACCTTTATAGCACTCCATCCCAGGTGCCAAATATCATGACCCTAGGTCCTCCAGATCTTCAGAAGAAGTCGTTTAAAAGAAAATGTTGACAGACGGACAATGGACGACGGACAACAGACGCCGCAGTACGGCATAAGCTCAAATGGCCCTTCAGGCCAGGTGAGCTAAAAACTGAACTAGCGTAAAAAAAGTTTAAAAAATCTTTCGTCAAGCATATTTTCAAAACTACCGAAATTCAAAAGGAAACCAATTAAATGTTTGTAAAATATACATATGCCCGTCTTCAATTCCTTGCTTTGATGGAAATGGAGCTAAATGCAAAGATTAGAAGCTAAAAACAGAACATATAGGTCACAGTGACCTACATTTGATACATTGGTGTAGCACTCCTATGAAGATCCCAGACGAATGTGTTGGACTTTTAGTATATACAAGTATTGAATCTTAAAGAAAATTCTAATCAAGATGTGGTACATAAGAACCAATGGCAAAAGGGAAACACTTAATGCTTCAATCAATTATTGTGGAGGAATCAATATGGACTATTTACATGTAAAGTGATTATGATCACCTGGTTACAAAAATAAACAATTTTTTCCCTTAATTTTCTGATACGTCTCAAGCTTTTAATTAACAACCTGGCCCAGTATAATTGTCTACATGTAGACCAATTATATTTGTTCAATTTTTTCGAAATATGCAACAGTCAAGTTAATGTTCAAGAATTTCTAATCAGACACCGAAAGGGGCTTTACAAAATATTTTATAGAATAATACAGCAACTAAATTAGCCTTACCTCTGTGATAGCTTTATCATCACATAAATTCTCCATATGTGTAACAAGATCCATTATGACAGCACAAGGAATAATTTGCAGGCATCACAAATTCATGACAAAGGCAAATATTTTGGCATTTTGCCTTGGTTTTCTTTTTTTTCCTCCAAAAATATTTATTTTAGGTGATTTGGTGATGGACGTGATAAACAGAATCTCAAACTCTTATGAATGTATTGTTTGACAATGATTTTGAATTCTTGTGAATAGAAATGAGGACAAAAATGTCTTATGAAACACAGACGATTGACAGCTACTATATATGAGAACTCACCTCTGTTGTACTGTCATCCATGTCGGACAGAACAGCCTCTTTCTCATCTTGGTCATGAGTTTGAGTGTCGGGCTCATCATGATCAGTCACCATCACTTCAACGTTTGGTTCCGGTTCATCCTCTACGATCTCCTCTTCCTGTTGTGGTTCCTCTTCGTCGGAGGTCAAAAGGTCTGCAACTTCGGTTCTAGTCTCCTCTACCTCCCCAAATATCTCGTCAATGGTCTTCTGGTCGTCCGATATCTGCAGTGGTTCAGCTTCCTTAGAACCCTCCTCCTTATCTTTGACTCGGCCTACTCTTTCCTCAAACTGTGTGTAGGTCTTTTTGCTCTGAGCTGCCATAGCGTTGAAGGATGCATCCGTGATCTGTCAGAAGTCATTAGAAAAACCTCAGGTTTCCTGTCATTTAAACTACTGGGATGACGGATTCTTTTTGTGAATTTTCATTCTAACGATTGCACTTCAGAAGTATTTAGTGTAAGAATTTTTAATGTTTTGAAAAAGGACCAGTAGCATATTGATCTCTCAATTGAATTGTTTCAGTAAATATTCACATAATTTTTGAAATTAAGAAATGATTTCTTCATGATCTACTGTTCAGTATTTCCTTTGTGTTATCATGTATTACTGTTGTTTTTCTGACTTTCACTGTCACAGCAAATTATTAACCCTTTCACCCCTAGGTAACTGTAGTAGACTCTACCATGCATTTATGGGGATGAGTCCATTATGGTCTACAGTGGTGAAATGATTAAGATATTCGTCACTTATCAAATATACTTAAATGCTTTATATCCATTATAAAGCAAAAATGAAAGTTTTCAAAATATGAAATCATGTTCTATTTTTTTACCAAAATCATCACATTGAGTTTATTTTTCAAAGACAAGAAATTACTCAATTTTCTATCAATGTATTAATGTTTTAAAAGTAGGTTCGTCTAAAATTGACAGGTAATCAATCTGAAAGTTTTCATATTTAGTAAAGGAATCGAGTGAAAACCATTTTCCATCATATCAGTAGAGGTCTACTCTCTGTAGATACAGTAACACTGAGTAAACATACTCAAGGTTGATAATAATGTTGATTTATGCATAATATTCTTATTCCTGTATATTATTTGCATATGTCAGTTTCGTTTAAACAAAAGCCAGAATCACTGGGACATAAGGATATTGTCCAAGTAAATAAAATTGTTAATTGAAATTGAGAAATATTGAAAGACAATTTTTGTGAGAATCAGTTTTTTAATAAGTCAAAATACTTCAGCACTCACCTTATAGAATTGTTTTTTTTTAAGAAATCAGGGTAATTAATAGAACTTGCATGCTTTCCAGCTGTGAGTTATATGTGCTTAATCAAACTTTTTAAGATTTTCAAGATTTCAGCAAAACATTGTGAATGTGGTATTTAAAATTTAAAACCATGCTTCATGTTTTCATGCCATTGACAGTACATTACAGCGTTGCAACATAAGTTCAAGGAATTATATATATACATAATTAGTGCGATTCCAGTTAAACATCTCAACCATGAAACAAAGAAAATCACTCATACATTACAGGAAGCATTCTAACCCAACATAAAAAGCAACTCTAAAAGTTAGCACAAAAATTTCATTCAGGAAAGAAATAGACTAAAAGCAACTGAATATTAGTGACATTTAGTTGTGTTAATTTGTTGTCAGTTCACTTGTTATAGGTGCATGCATAAGTTAGTAAAATCATTTCATAAACTGCGGAAAAATTGCTGTATTTCTCTACGGCAAATTAGAAATATAACTGACATGTCTAAATCTTGTTTTTATTTAGAGTAAAACTTAGTACCAACATATTTTCTGATTTTGTCCCATTTCCACACCCATCACCTCAACATAAACAGATACTTTTTACAGCATTGAAAAATTATTTTAATTGTTTTTTGTTTTTATTTCTAGCCTCAAAAAAATATTTCTATTTTAGGTAGATTTTTTTATTTAATCTTTTCAGTTACATTTAGTTAAAAAAAAATAATCTTAAAGATATTTAAAAGTTTTCTTTTTTAACCTGGATCAATTGATTTTAGTTTTAAACAAACCTTTGAATATTGAGAAATTTATAGAAAGTAGTAAAAGGATATTTGACATTCAGACTCAGCGTAAATAGAAAAGATTGCTAGAGGTTTGAGAAAAACTTGGAAATTTTCCATCAGTTAACAAACCTGCGGACTTAGTGACCCGGTGGTCAAGATATCATCAATGTCAGCATCAAGGTCGTCTTCTTCCAGACCAGCCAACAAGTCCTCAAAACTCCGCTCCATCGTCTGGTGGTGAGCAAAACATTCTCAAGCACAGGTATCACCATAGAGATCAAGCTCATTCAAATACGCGAGTGTACCAAAACTTGAACAGGTGATTTTATTTTAGTCCGAATAAAAATTTGTATATATTTTATCATGCATCAGTATATGTGATAAGAAAAGTACCAAGGTGTGCAATATAAATGGAACAGCTCAGTACAACAACTCAATGAAGTAGTATCAGATCAGACATAATAAATGTACTTATATTTCATCAGGAACAATTTTCAAGTTACATGCATCAAGGGCCAACTGTACACAGTTAAACTTTATTAGAAAATGTATCCATCTGGACGGACAGACAACAGACCATGCACAGAAGGCAGTCCCAACATTTGAACACAGTTACAATTCCTATTTCAAAATTTCAAATTAATGTATAGTTGAATGGAGACAATAAATTTAGAAATTAAAAAATGTATGAAGAATAAAAACAGGAACACACACAAAATTGGCAAATGTAGATGATACAGTATAAGATATCACTGGGTAAAATGGTGTGAGCAAAGGGCAATAACTCTGTATATGGAAAACAATGTTGAAATTGTAGGTTGCAGAGTTCCAGGCATAGGGATGCACACTCTAAAGGACAGCCTGATAGACAGAGATTGCAGTAGATAGTTTATGGACCAAAAATACCTGGCTTACTTATTCTGTACTATTTTTAATCAGCTAGTACTGGTACTGGTAACAAGAAAAAGACATTTTTCTTCTTATCTTGTCTGGAGAATTCCATCTTTGCATATTGCAGAGTTATCTTCTCTTGTGAGCAGGTATTGATTGTTATGTCATTGGTTTGTGCGAGAAAATTACGTCGCTTTTTCTCAAAAATTGATGACGTAACTCTCACAAACATGTGACGTAACAATCAATACCTGCTAACAAGAGAAGATAACTCTGCAATACGAAAAGACGGAATTGTTACAGAAAAATACTTAATGTTAATGGTTTGACGCTAAAAAACCTTCTGTTAATAACTGATAGGAATTGTTTTCCATAATATAAAGGGCTGCATATATACTGGTGAAATATTTTGCACTACACCTATAGGCACTAGAAAAAGTCTTTATTCTAATGGGAAGGTTTTTAATTTTCAACTAGAAACAAAACGCACCAGGAAAAGCCAATAATCTATTTTAATCGAATTATTTTCTTAGAAACAAACAAAATGCTGATGTTGCATATTAGATGATTTGTAAAAATATGTACATGAATATATATACTATATAAAGTATTATATATATGTGTGTAATAATGAAAATATGATATAAAAGAATATATATATAAAGATATTTTTCCACAAAACATGCTATTGTATATATATGGTGAGAATATTAGGAGAAAAGAGACAATTATAAATTTGGGGTGTGTGATGGGTGTCTATCATTAATATTAGTGC
Source organism: Mizuhopecten yessoensis (assembly GCF_002113885.1). Taxonomy (NCBI): domain Eukaryota; kingdom Metazoa; phylum Mollusca; class Bivalvia; order Pectinida; family Pectinidae; genus Mizuhopecten; species Mizuhopecten yessoensis. The sequence goes on from NW_018407994.1 coordinate 288,237, forward strand.
CAGTTTAAAAAGGTTATCAAATATCAGGAAAAAGTGTGATCACTGCATCGAAGTTCAAACCACTGTTAGGTTATTTGGGAAACAAAATATGTGATAACTCAACTCTTTTTAATTCTAATATATAAATATGTAACTTACTTAATACAAAAATCATTCATTCATTAATTAATTAATTAAGAATCACATTCAATACATCATTAAATATTGGAAATTATTCAAAAGCTATGTTTTTAAATTTGCAACCTCTGTAATGATAAGCCTTATACATGTATATACCATGCTGTTCGAGTCATACTCAGCATATATATATGCAAGGAGTTACCAGAGATCCGTTAATTCAATAGAGAACAATTCCCACATACTGGTATCTACTAGCTAATATTATGTATTAACTAGCTTTGCTCTTCTTCACTATTTCGTGTTTGGAAATTCGGCATATTCGTAAATAGTAATCTGTTTCAGTTATTTCCACACTCCAGGTACAGTAGAAAGATTTTACGAGCCTGTTACAGTATTGATTTTTCTCTCTCTCCCGATATCGCCTATAAACATTCCGGCACATGCAACATGCCTTGTTTGTGTTATGTATCTCTAACAATAAAACTAAACAAAAAGATATTTAAAGCGAAATGTTGTAACTGTTTGATCGTACATAATTTTACAGACTATACTAACACAGTTGTTTATAAAATCACATTCATAGGTTAAGTAGTCATGCTATTTCTGTACAAGTGCTTGAAATTCTCACCCTGTTCAGTTTGCCCCGTTTAGGATCTGCCATGTTTTCTTCCCTTTCGGAGGGCCAAGTTTCGTTTGCAAAGTCAAGCAAATTAGGTCGCCCTGCAGGCTGGACAGTGTCCGAATCTGATCCAGAGGTCACTGTCCACTTCTTGAGTGTTGGCTCACTTTCCGATGTCTCCTGTTAACACAAAGTCAAGGTTACATAAAGGTCAATCAAGATTATTACTTTCCCTACCATAGAAATATAGAAAACGGCCAAGGTCAGTCTATATCACTGTGAGAGAGTGGAACTCCAATAGGCCGAAAAATAAAAAAATACTTGTACTTCCCGTGAAAACTATGAGGTCAGTCTACATCACAGAGAGTGGAACCCCAATAGGCCGAAAGTTAAAAGATACTTGTACTTCCCGTGAAAACTATGAAAAAAGTTACAAGGTATAACACAGTGAAGCACTGATCTAAATATTAATGTTCCGTATTCAATTGTCATCACTTGCTTACTGTCAATGGCTAAATGTTTCCATTTCTTAATAATTCCTTTATGCATTTTCCTCAATACATTATCAAACAATACATGTCCATGTCAACTTAGATATTACCATTCATTTATAAAGCCATCATTTCTCTAGGCAAATGGTCTGGCAGTATAATCATTGTACAAGAATTTACTGTATATGTAGACAAACATTATTTTTTCAAAACATCTTTTTTTCATTTGTTATATGGAGTACATTACAGTACAGTATATATACATACTCTGTCTTTTGAATTTCTTGTTCAAAATTGGCGTAAAATTTTACAAGTAACACATTTAAATGTAGTGTAGGTAGATTTACCCAGAAAAAGGGATCTTTAGTAATTATAAGCCATCAATCTGACTCTGATGGTGTGCTAATCTACCTATACGATTCCAGATATACTTGTTCAGTGAAAATCTTGTTTCATCTATTTGGAAAGTTTCACCCAAATTTGTCTGGAATAATGAGGTTCCACCACACATGTAACGAGTGAAATGAAGGTCAAGTATATTCTGCAACATTTCTCACATACAGGTAAATTGACTTATTGATTAATGTTACTGAGGTCAAATCAAACATTAACACAATTAAATGCATTAAAAATATTTAAATCCGCGGAAAACATTATATATTTATACCCGAATTAAATTGTATTTTTCATAATTTCAGAGAATTCAATACATTCCAATTAATTGTTTTTCAAATTATCCTAAATGAGCAAACAGTTATACTTTTTTTCTATGTTTAATTTTATGTTTATTTAAAAACAAATGTGGCAGCATCCGTGTTTTTATTTTCTGAAATCTTTATCACCTGTTTTGCCGACACATGCATACAATACATACAACAATACTGTATTTATCCTAAAAACTCTGACTACAAAAATTACAAATTCATCAGTTGCCAGTGATTCAGACATTGAATGTTTCCTTCAATTCACTGGTACATACTATTGTTAAATGATGGAGTTTTATAAATAAGTAACACTATAATGTGAAGCCTATTATTGGAGCAACCTTTATCCCGACAAAAAAATGGGGCTGAGAGGTTGCAATTCCAGAACCAGGTGCACCTTAATATTGAAAGCAATAATAATATATATATAAGTATATTAATATAACAATTGTAAATGACCTCTGCCTGTCAAGCAGACTTTACCAACAGAGAAGGGTAAGAAGCCCCGGTACCACAGTACAATATAAGGAAATATGGAAGCAAGATTATTTTCATACAGGTTAATTACCAATGCAGTTTTGGAGGAAAAAAATTACAAGAGCATTTCAATTGAAAAAAGGACATTTGTCCCCAGACCACTGATAGTTGAAATGGCTGGACTTACAAAGCTCAACTGCATATAACCATACATTAATACACACAAATTCTACTGTTACCAGAACCACCTACCATATTTGATGTAATAAGGGTATGGACAGGGGTAAATGGCAAGTAAGGCACTGTTAAATTAAACATGTACATAATTTTTCAGGGCAGCATTGGGTTTTTTTCTATACACTTGTGTACAGTCCCACTTTGGTGGCCTAAGCTATCTGTTTCATAAAACCAGCTGAACAATTTTTTGGCAATTTTAAAATTCCAAAAAAAAATATTCCAGAATTTAAAAAGATAATTAACTGAAATATAGTTATATTTCTAAAATCGCTTGGGGATGGGACACCTTTATTACATCAAATACAGTTTAATTAAGCATGACAAATAAAGCGGTTCACAAAGTTCAACAGATACACAGTTCTCATATTAATTTACAAGTCATCTTTCATTATTTAGCCTTCTGCTATAATTGACAATATTAATCTAAGTCAATACATGCATTTCTATGCACCATTCAAATGTGTCATCAATCCTTGTGTACTATTCGTATGTGTCATCAATTCTTGTGTACCATTCAAATGTGTCATCAATTCTTGTGTACTATTAAAATGTGTCATGAATTCTTTTGTACTATTCAAATGTGTTGATTTGTAGAACTCTTCTGAAATGGAGATGCATAAATAGTTGTTAGGTAGCCTGTATCCTTAATACATTAGATATGGCAGAAAGCCTACACAACATTATAGATCAACCCTCACAGCTGTGGATGTACATCCATCATTTACACAATAAAATGACAAAAAATAGAAGTGTCCATTCCAACGAAATGTGTCATGTAAGTTTTGTGTATACCTACATACCAACATGTCAAGCACAATTGTTTCCAGTGAATATGTTGTACAATATTTCTACATCAAAACTAGCAGTGGTGTAATGGTTAACATATGATAAAATGCAATTCAATTAAGGATGGAAACGCATATTCAATAAATATTTATGATGATATGCAATAAAAACTCCATCCAAACACACTCCATAATGTATAATATCTTGGAGAATACAGAATACATTTGGATGAAACTGTGTTGAATACCATCATAGTGTTGAAAAGATGTCTTTAAGTACAAAACAATATTCAACAAAGTATTTCATCTTTCTATATGGTTTCGTTTGGCTCATGATAAATTTAAATAAACTTCTATTCAACCAATGGTGGAACTCTTTTCTATGGTCAGGCAACACATATCAATCAGAAACCATTTGATATTTCCTTCATAATTGAAATATGATGACATGTCATGATTAGAACCCAATTACTCAAGAGGAACAGTCTCCAAATGGTAATCATTCACTCGTAATAGCTCCAGCTCTTCCTGGTTTAAAACAATACTAGTGGTAGCTAGGTTTACCTAATTTTCATAATTTTCATAAAATGGAAATTTAGATATGTATCATTATCAATCCAATTTATTCAACTCTCATCAGTTTTATGACATTTAAACACTATTCTGTAGCATCTTTTCATCTACTGATAATCATTTTGAATCTAAGGACATGTTTTTATTTCAATATCAATAATTGAAAAAGACAACTTAATTTTATTTCACATACATAAAAAGCATTTTATTTGATATGGACAACTGATAATGAAAAAAAAAAATGCCCCAAGATAAATGCAAATTGTCCCCAAGGCCAGGAATCAAACCCAAGCTTACCTTGACCTCAGAGTTCCAACACAAGTTCTCCCCGAGGCCAGGAATCAAACTCTAGCTTACCTCGTAACCTAAGTGGTCTGTCCCTGAAGCCAGGACTGAAACTTAAGCTTATGATTTAACTTAGACTTTAAAGATCCAACACAAGTTGTCTCCGAGGCTAGGACTCAAACTTGAGGTTACCTTGACCTTGGAGGTCCAACACAAGCTGTCCACTAGGCCAGGAATCAAACCCGAGGTTACCTTGACCTCAGAGATCCAACACAAGTCCCAAAGGCCAGGAATCAAACCCGAGGTTACCTTGACCTAAAATAGTAGACCAACGCAAGCTGTCCGCTAGGCCGGAATCGAAACCGAGGTTACCTTGACCTCAGAGGTCCAACACAAGTTGTCCCTAAGGCCAGGACTCAACCCTGAGCTTTCCTTTACCTTAAAGGTTAAACACAAGTTGTCCCCAAGGCCAGGACTCAAACCTGAGCTTTCCTTTACCTTAAAGGTTTAACACAAGTTGTCCCCAAGGCCAGGACTCAAACCTGAGCTTTCCTTTACCTTAAAGGTCCAACACAAGTTGTCCCTAAGGCCAGGACTCAAACCTGAGCTTCCCTTTACCTTAGAGGTTCAACACAAGTTGTCCCCAAGGCCAGGACTCAACCCCGAGCTTCCCTTTACCTTAAAGGTTTAACACAAGTTGTCCCCAAGGCCAGGACTCAAACCTGAGATTACCTTGACCTTAGAGGTTCAACACAAGTTGTCCCTAAGGCCAGGACTCAAACCTGAGCTTCCCTTTACCTTAGAGGTTCAACACAAGTTGTCCCCAAGGCCAGGACTCAAACCTGAGATTACCTTGACCTTAAAGGTTCACCACAAGTTGTCCCCAAGACCAGGATTCAAGCCTGAGCTTCCCTTTACCTTAGAGGTTAACCACAAGTTGTCCCCAAGGCTAGGACTCAAACCTGAGCTTACCTTTACCTTAAAGATTCAACACAAGTTGTTTCCGAGGCATTTATAGGACTCAAACCTGAGATTACCTTTAGCTTAGAGGTCCAACAAAAGTCGTCCCCAAGGCCAGGATTCAAGCCTGAGCTTACCTTTACCTTAGAGGTTCAACACAAGTTGTCCCAAAGGCCAGGACTCAAACCTGAGCTTACCTTTACCTTAGAGGTTCAACACAAGTTGTCCCTAAGGCCAGGACTCAAACCTGAGATTACCTTGACCTTAAAGGTTCACCACAAGTTGTCCCCAAGGCCAGGACTCAACCCCGAGCTTTCCTTTACCTTAGAGGTTAAACACAAGTTGTCCCCAAGGCCAGGACTCAAACCTGAGCTTACCTTTACCTTAGAGGTTAAACACAAGTTGTCCCCAAGACCAGGATTCAAGCCTGAGCTTCCCTTTACATTAGAGGTTAAACACAAGTTGTCCCCAAGGCCAGGATTCAAGCCTGAGCTTACCTTTACCTTAGAGGTTAAACACAAGTTGTCCCCAAGACCAGGATTCAAGCTTGAGCTTTCCTTTACCTTAGAGGTTAAACACAAGTTGACCCCAAGGCCAGGACGAGGTTCAACATAAGTTGTCCCTAAGGCCAGGACTCAAACTTGAGCTTACCTTTACCTTAAAGGTTCAACACAAGTTGTTCCAGAGGCATTTATAGGACTCAAACCTGAGATTACCTTGACCTTAGAGGTCCAACAAAAGTTGTCCCCAAGGCCAGGACTCAAACCCGAGCTTACTTTGACCTTAGAGGTCCAACACAAGTTTTCCCAGAAGCCTGGCATCAAACCTAAGCTTACCTTGACCTAAGAGGTCTGTCCCCGAGTCCAGGACTCAAACTTGAGCTTATAATTACTCGACTTTAAAGAGCCAACACAAGCTGTCCACCTTGACCTAATTAGAGGTCCAACACAAGCTGTCTCAAGGCCAGGACTCAAACCCGAGGTTTCCATGACCTTAGAGATCCAACACAAATTGTCCCTGAGACCAGCTAGGAGTCAAATCTAAGCTTACATTTTTTTTGAGGGAGACAAAATTAGGGAGGGGGCTTAATTGCAAGCACCCACCCGGTTCCCAGGCCGGACATTTGCCAAAGTGGGGAGGGGGCTTATTTGTGAGAGGGGGCTTATTTGCGGTCAAATATGGTAACTTGAACTCATTGAGATTCATTAGAATTCTGTCAAACCCTCTAGACCTCATGATGAGACAAATAAAATGCTGAATGACATTGCAACGTTATAGTTCTATATTTACAGGCAATGGTATGATTTTTAGGGATTATAAAATTACTATTATGACAGAAACAACACTATAATTTTGATAAATTGTACCTATGTGTGACAGCTAGTACTCAGTCAATATACATCAATGTCTCCACATATACAATAAATGGAATCTATCCATCGTGAGAGAGGTTAGTAGGAAACATGTAGTAATCTACAAAATCCACACAATTAAGATGACAACTGATAGAAATAACCTGCCATCTCCAATATCTTTAACCCTTTCATCCCTATGTTACTTTAGTAGACTCTACCATGCATTGATATGGTTGTGTCCATTATGGTCTACAGTGGTGACAGGGTTAATTAACCTCATGATCATACAATGTTTATAATTAAAGCTCTATATCTATATATAAATATAAACACTGGAGGATCTCACATGTTCCCCATTTTTATAAGATGTTTATGAAACCAGCTTCAGAGAGCTTCATAAAACTCAGATTGTATGGAAATAAGGTTTGATTAAAAGTTTTGATTTCTCATAAAACCAGTGATATGATTATAAAATAAATATACTGATCACTGTGTTGCTTACATGTATTCAGTTTGAAATTGATATATTTATGGTAATCCTGATGAGCTGAAAACCCTGAAAATTTCATTAAAATAAAATATTGTGTAAACGAGACTCAAACCTGTCCTGAAGAATTCACAGAGTCAGTAAAGACACACAAAATCACTAAAGACTCCAACTCACAGAGTGACAGACACACATATGCTGTATTGTGTGTGGGAATTCAAGATTAAATATAAACAAGTCTACGTCATTATGAGACATGTGTTCCAGGGGGATGATTGAGTTATACATCAGTTATCAGACCCCTGTATTTACATCAGGTCTCTCGTCTCACAAAGTCTGGTTAGTTTTTAAATGTGGTACAATCTTGGCTTCAAGCAAACAAGACTTTTTGATGCAGAACCTGGTTGGGTCATATAACAAATGCCTGCCACAGAAACCTACTAATCCCTCTTTTAGTCACCAAAATAAAGTCTAAAAACCCTGTCAACAGTCCCTGCAGCCAATGAACCCCTCAAGGTCACTGGAGCCTACAAACTGTCACTTTAGTCTATACCCTTCCATTTTCATGGGAGTCTATAAATTCTTCTGCTCTCCTTCACCCAGGAGTCTAAACCCTTGTGTTGTCACTGGAACATACATAGCCCTCTGTTGTCACTTTCTTGTCACAGACAGCTGGGTTATGTAAAAGTTATGCAGACTATTATAAAACTATTCAGATTAAACTAATAATCAATCTTTTGAGTTTTATCTTTGTTTACAGAAAAGAGAACTAATTAAGTCTGATGCAGACATCAAACATACACGTCTACATTAGATAAATATTCTACAGATCACAACCTTGAAATGTTTACCCCATCTTAGTTTTTAATGAATCATATCTAAGCTTGATGTGTCTGGTATGAAGATGTGATATACACTATTGGGAACTCCACATGCTTCATGTATCAAATTATAATTTAAAGTGCTGACAGACCTCCCAGTCTAGTCCCCGTATCTGTCTCGAGATTTAGGACCCAGAGCACCTGTGGGGATTGATTACTGGGTCTAACTGGGACTAATTGGACTGGATAGGAGCACAGCAAGAGGATAACTGGGGCACCACTCCCTGTACTGGAGGAGACTTGGTAAGGCGGCCACATCTCCAATAGGACTCCGGAAAAGAATGGGTAACATGGATATCTATCCATTGCACCTTTGGAAGAGGATGATGCATCACAGTTCATCCTTGAAGCAGGCGGGATAATAGAAACTCTCCAGTAGGACTTAATTGAAGCAGACAGATGACGGGACATCTCTAGTTGATCAGGGAACCTGAGCTCTCCAATAGAACATTAGAGTAGACAGGAAAACAGGAATATCTTTCCAGTGGGACTAAATTGCAGACAGCATTCAATGTACACCTCAATTTTAAAACTAATCGTGCATGACTGTTTTATCTTTTATATCATTACAAAACCTTTAGTGGAAATTCTGTTAACTACAACTCTTTCATTTTCTGACTATCATTACAGGCCCCTATGGTCAGGAAACCGTCTTTAGTTCACATTTCAAATTTTAACAAGATAAATATTTCTCTTTAAAACCATCTTGAAATGGTGAAAAAGTCCATATTGACAATAAACATGTACATGCATGTAAAAACACATTTTGACATGGAACTTAAAAATTGCATAACATTCAAGTTTGAACTTAATTATTTTTTGCACGATCCTCTGGGCTTGCATATGGGTCGACATGAGTAATATCATCTTTACAAATAGAAGCCAATTCAATGTTTGTTTTTGCAGAACATGCGTAAGTTATTCATAGAATTACCTCACCACTATAATGAGACTTACTGACAATAAGAAAGTCTAAGAGTCCAATTTCTACCAGGGAGTAAGATCAGTTTGTACGAGATTATACAGACATCTGTAACCATCCCCATGGTCTAGTAGTGATCGGACCCACCTTCTCTATTATGTCGCAACACTTTAATACCGACTTGTCAAAACAAATAGAGCATTTGTCACGGGACCGGAGCTGTGGTGTAACAAGGCTACACGAGGTGAAGGATGAGTCACGGAGCATCTCTGATCGCGCTGTCAACCTGTTCCTATACCTATCGCCACGGTGACACACTCCATCACCCAATCAGGTGTGTCGACAGATAATTAGGCCCACCTTACCTGTGATCATGGGTCGTAAACACTTAAACAGTACAAAGGTGTTACTGGACACAGGGGCTGTGACCAGACAGGGCATTAATTACATCGGGAGCTATATGACAAGACAGTGTACCTTGACCTTGTATTACATCAGTGTGCGTCAATCTCTATTTCTTAAATCATTTTTCATGAAAAAAAATCAACCGCAATAAAAACAAAAAATACAGACAGAAAACAACATCAATCTACATCGTAATTAATAATGACCCTATCATGTGAACGGCTGTTAACTAAATGACATGTGACAGACAGAGTCACGAAGCCGAAGGTGCAAACAATGTTGAAATATTGAAGTTAAACGTTACAGCTCCTGCGTCACGCGCGATCCATTTTACGCCATATATCATTAATATCCTGGCAACATTTGTACATTTTTAACACTTGATTTTCTGTGTATTTAGAAGGTATCTTAGATGAACAGAATACCACTACACAACAAGTGTTTTAACCCTTTCACCCCTATGTAACTTCAGTAAACTCTTCCATACATTGATTTGGATGAGTCCATTATGGTCTACAGTGGTGAAAGGGTTGATAGAGTATTACATTGCAATCTCTAACAATATGTGTCAAAGACTAATTTCTTGTAAATTCATGTCCTTTCCCTAACTTTCTTTGACCTCAAAAAGAAACACCCATCTAATATTTTTTTGTAAACCTATCGACAGCAACCTTTAAATTCATCAGGATCCTCCCCAACTTTCTTTAGTTACACTGGGATAAATACTCAGATTATGGCAGGTACATGTAGTACTTAGTTAACAAGAGACCCTTAGGCATATACGGGAATTGTTGAAAACTTGGGCTACAACAAACTGTTTTGGGGGTTTCTTAGACTTTTTATGAAGAATTTCTCAGCTGCATTTTACTACTAGTTTATCTCCCCCTAGTTTAGAATCTAGAATCAGACATCCAAGTGATCAATTTTTTTTGAGTTAAACTTTTTTCTTAATAATTCAATATTCTAGAGACGGTGGCCAGTTTTGGGGGGTTCTGGGAACAGTGCTTCTCCTGCAGCACCATCTGGAGTCCTGGGACTATAACAGGAATAGCTTATAATTTTGCAACCTGGTATTCTTGCCTATAGACCTTTCTATATGGATCAGGTCGTTAAATCACAGTTGTCCTTCAGCAGAAAATATTTTCATTTTGTATAAAACTTGCCCTTGTTTAATTGGCCCTGCCTAGCTATCTGTCTCCCTGCTGACGGGCTGGAGACCTTAATACAACTGGTAATGGCCTTATTTTAAAGATGACTAAAATGAATAAGTTTGATTAAAATACGTCATTTAAATGTGGTAGAAGGAACCATTTATGTCATTTTCCTTTATAACAATTCCTTGCGTATTGCAGAGTTATCTGCTCTTGTGAGCAGGTATTGATTGTTTCGTCATTTGTTTGTGAGAGTAACGTCGTCAATTTTTGAGAAAACGACGTAATTTTCTCACCCAAACCAATGACGTAACAATCAATACCTGCTCACAAGAGAAGATAACTCTGGAATACACAAAAACGGAATAGTAAATTAGGGGTCGTGGAATGGTATGAACAGATTTAACTTTTCATGGATTGATCTTTCTGCAATGAAAAAGAAACAGATTCAGGATGTTTGATTCTGTAGAAGAAATTTCTTTGAAAATGTATCATTTGGCTCTAAATCTTGGCGCTACAGGGCTAAAGTCCACATTCAGGCACCTTTGGATCCCTACAGTTCCTCCATTTATCATTCCTACAGAATTGGATACAATGTGGTTGAGTGCTTTAAAGGAAGTTGAAAATGTAAAATGTTAATGGACGACAGACAAAAATATGATGGACAAAAGACAAAGATGAATCACAATCGGTCACCGAGCCTTGATCTATGGTAACCTAAAAGCATGTATTGATCTCCTCCTGTCTGTTAATTCTATAAAACCCTTTATTTTAGTATTATGTAATAGAAATAACCTGATACATGTACATGTAATGTCAAAAGATCAAATTTCATCAAAGTTATACAGGAATAGAAAATATCAAGATTACAGATAAAGGCTGAAAGTGGGAGACAAATGTTTTAACCCATAACCCTTAAAGTCACATTTGAACCTTACCAAATCAAAGACCGGGCAAGTCCAGTTTGAATATAAAGGGTGAATGAGTTAAGAATGGATGCAGTATATATATCTTTATCAAGTTTTACAATTCAAGCTTGATAACATATATGTGTAGTTATACTGATGGAAATCTTGAAAGCTAGTTTGAGATGAACGAAGCAAAAGGCGGGTTATGCCGACTGCACTGAGTAACATTTCCCCCATATACATAAAAGTTGAGCACTCCAGACTTAACCAATCAATACGGTACATCCTCTCGCAAATCTACTTATCAAGGATCAAAGCCATGCAAAGTGAGGTCTTTCTGCATTCATCCTTGCATAAGACCGTGTAGTGTATTATGTTTATCCCTATTTGGCTGTTAGCTAAATATCCGTGGCGACAAATTCTCTTTCTTTTCTCGCAAAATTCAGTTATATTGGTTGGATGTTCTTTCTGCAAATTGTTCGGGCCTTTTATGTTTTTAGATATTTCCAGATGATTTCCAGACAACTGTAAAATACCAGAATACTGCATTTATGTATCGAAATCCATAAATACATGTATAAGAAATAATCTGCACATGTTATGGAAAGGCCGGATTCAAAAAGGGTGTGCAATTTTTATTTCTTTAATTTCCCAACATTTTCAAACTCCTAGTTATATATTCCACCATAATATACAAACACGGTTTGATTAAATTTCTTCTATCACACTAAATGTACACATGAAATGTTACGAACTGCATTTTTACCTGACTAATCAAATATAAGGTAGCATAACAAAGAGAATTGTAGGGAAGATTTTGAAATGCTGATTGACCATGCATGCATTGTTCGGGCACATGTTGCATCTGTTGTCTAATAATCCATGGTATTCGACCAACGAATATTTTACTGGTAACAAAAAACACAACTTTAGTTTCATTCAGCCTAACCCAGACAGAGCTACAGCTTTTGGATGGGTTACAGATAGCTAACATACAAGGTTATCGTAAAAGTGACACTGGGGATACATAACATTTTAAAATGTCAGAAACATTGCCTCTAGTTAGACTTCAGTTTTCCTGAGGGTATTACAGCTCATAAAACTAAGACATTTTTTATGTGAAAAGTGAAAACTTCATAAAAAATAAAATGAATTTATAACATTCCAGTGAAAATATAACAATTTAAGTAAATCTATATACTAGCCCCTGTTCATGAACAATATTCCCAAGAAAGTTATGAAAAAATAAATCTCAAAGGATTTTTTTTCCAAACCCCAGCAAAAACTTTCTATGGAAACAATTTGATGTACTTTTTCAATATTTGCTTAGGAACTTATATTATGTGAAACATGTGCCCGAAAGGCATGTATGCAATCCACATGGTTAAACTTTGACATTATAAAAAACACAACCAATGTACTTTAACTTTCACTGTAAGATGGCAAGACTTAAACAAACTGACCATCGGGTCCGGATGCTGACTAATTGGCTACCTGGTCAATACATACCTGTCTATACCTGTATTTTCCACAGCAACAGGAACACTTTTTGGACACTTTGTTACCCATAGTTTCGTGAGAAATGTTCCGAAATCAAGACTCATTTCACCAAACAACCTCTTCACATCGAGGGAAAAAAACTTACAACTTTGCCAAATTTTCGATGTGTGTAGTGTATATATGTGTAACCTGCTATGGAATGCAGTAATCCAGTAAAAATCTGCCAAACACTCTCTGTTGAAGGGATAAAGTTTCATTCTCAGGCTGAGTCAAATTTCAGCTGTTTTGGATCCCTTTCACCCAACACTTCCTTACCAAAAGCCCAGTGTCTTTGATGCTCTGTATCATAGCACTATGTAGAAGGGTGTCTACACTTCACCACTTAAAAGCATCAACAGCTTCCAGCTACATTCAACAAGAAGATAAACAATTCGGGTTGTCTCAAAACTGTTTTGAATAAATCACCACCAACATCAACAATTTTGTAAACAACTTAAGAAATTGCGTAACATGTGTATGTAAAAAAAATAATCAAAAAATAACAGAACAATTTAAATATTTGTTTAAATCAACTTGTACACTGGTCAGAAGCTAAAAGTACTCATGAAATCATGAGATTAGTAGGGGGTGGGGTGAGGGGGGAAGGGAGGTAATGATACACACATGTAGGGATAACCTCATACATCATACGCTAATTGGCACTCTCAGCCATTATATTATCACAACATGGGTATCACAGTGCTGCAGATCTGTTTGTTTTGTCATTGCTGGCGCCATAACATTTAATCTGACCGCCCTAATAGTAAACAATATCTGGGGTCCACTTCTCAGTTCTAACTGCACTGCTGGAGGAACTGATTGATAAGACGGAGTTTATTTTAATGGTTTAGATCCCCTGTATTATGACACATTCATAGACGCATCAAAGTTGTATATTTATATAGGGGTTAATGAGCAGTAGATTCTCTTGTGGACTGTTAATGAAATAAGTCATTTCTCACTTTCAAACAAATTCTTTTGGGACTAATTAAGTACAACCAAGACATTTCAGTCAGGGCAATTAACTGGCATATGGCCACTACAAATCAGAATCACTGAGTCATTGGTTGTCAGAATTCCTACATTTGTTCTAAAACAAGCACTCCTCTCATTTATAATAATAGTTGGTATCATTTCTTTAAGATTTAGAAACTCATACTTATGTTATTTGAGTTAGAGTGACTTCCATTAAGGATCTATGCTACCTTACCTTACGCTATGCTACCTTTTTCCCGTGATTTGTGTTAGAGTCATCTGCCATTAAAATATATACCTTAGACATTATACATAGACTGGCTATAGCTACCATCCCCCAAGTTTTTATGAAGAATTTCTCAGCTGCATTTTACTACTAGCTTATCTCCCCCTAGTTTAGAACTTAGGGTCTGGTCAAATCTGGAAAAGCACTCCCCGTAATAGTGGAGAGTGCAGAAAGGTCAAGAAAATATAGCATTACTGAGATCATTCTGATTCTAGAATCAGACATCAAAGTGATCAAAAAGTTTTGAGTTAAACTTTTTTCTAAATAATTAAATATTCTAGAGATGGTGGCCAGTCTACATTATACACTGCGACTCCAATTTGTGTTAGAGTGACTTCCCTTAAGGATATATGCTACCTCACACATTATTCCTGTAATTTGTGTTAAGAGTGACTTCCTTTAAGGATATATGCTACCTTACACATTATTCCTGAGATTTGTGTTAGAGTGACTTCCCTTAAGGATATATGCTACCTCACACATTATTCCTGTAATTTGTGTTAAGAGTGGCTTCCCTTAAGGATATATGCTACCTTAAACATTATTCCTGAGATTTGTGTTAGAGTGACTTCCCTTAAGGATATATGCTACTTTACACATTATTCCTGTAATTTGTGTTAAGAGTGACTTCCCTTAAGGATATATGCTACCTTACACATTATTCCTGAGATTTGTGTTAGAGTGACTTCCCTTAAGGATATATGCTACCTCACGCATTATTCCTGTAACTTGTGTTAAGAGTCATCTCCTATTAAAATATAAACGTTAGACATTATACACTGCGACTCCAATTTGTGTTAGAGTGACTTCCCTTAAGGATATATGCTACCTCACGCATTATTCCTGTGGTTTGTGTTAAGAGTCATACCATTACAATATATACCTTAGACATTATACATTATTCCTGTGGTTTGTGTTAGTCTAGCATCCCTTATATATGTGCCACCTTTAACCTTCTTCTCTTGATTCATTTATCATCATCACCATAAAGTTAAATTGGTATTATCTAACAATTTATAATCAACACTGTCTAAAACTGTATAATAAGCCTTATCTAATCAGTTTAATAACCACCTGTTATCAAGGCATGCACCTTTAACTGTGTCATCAACCAATCAACCCAGCCGTGTAATTACCATTTGTAAAAGATTTATAATGAGAGTTCCTCAACTGTAGTTGGCTGTAGAAGTTGGGGACATTTGATTCCGATTTCTGTTTCCTTTTATAGTCTATGCTCCTGATGAGTATGTCCCATAATCTGATCACAAACTTCGGGAAAAAATCCTCAGCTAACTGCAAGAGTTTGATTCTTTCCAAAAACACCCAGCAAACTCAGACTTTCCCAAGAACATAATTTAACCCTGTTTCCCTACTTTTCCCGAAGGGGTGAAATGTGGCATTTCAAATTTGAGTCTTTAATGATTTAAGTCGGCAGGTTTATCGATCCCTATTTCCTCGGCTAGCCATGAGACAAAGAACAAGACAACATGACACACCATACCACCATTGATACGGAAGGCCGTCTGTTTTGTGGTTTTTACCTAAATATTATTTCTGGTGCAATAAATTTACGCTAGAATCAGCTTTGCTGGTGATGTAAAGGCCACTGGCATTGATTATCGAAGTCTTGAGTCATAATCCCACACAATATTGTGGTATGTACTGTTCCCTACATCACAATAGATGACAGAGGTGTCTGCTCAATCAATATTGGTTTAAAGATCCACAAAATTGTGAATGTTTATATCTACTCAATATAAACAAAGTTTGTGAATGAAAAGTAATCTGCTCAATAGATGAGCAAACACAATGCACCCATTCACCCCTAAAGTCACAGTTCAACCTAACCAAATCAATGAATGGGCAAGTCCAGTTTAAATATGTAGGGGTCAATGAGTTTATTATGAGTGTCTGTTCAGTGAAAGTGTACATAGTGGGGTTTTCTGTTCGATTCATTGTAGACAAGAGCTGTCTTAACCCATCTTCACCTGAAGACACATTTGAACTCTTCTGATTCAAAGGTTTGAATAGTCCATAATGAAATTTCAGGGGTGAATGAGTGAATATATTGGAAAACTGGTACATTTGTATATCACAATACACAGGCATATCATATCACAATACAGAAAGAGAATACTGCTGTATCACAATATTTTTCACAAACTTATGTTTATGTTTAACATTGTACTTGTCAAGCAGCAAAATCTCATCCCAGTATCAATTAAAGTAGCGAGTTCCAGTTCTGTGTTGTACCTCCAATGAGAAGAGTTCCAATTGATCTGCTTTTTATCATTCATGATATTTGTTACATTAACACTTTTTAGAGGCACAACTGAGACTGATTTCAAAACGTTTTAAATCCCTTAAAATGCCTGCAACTTAAAATTTTCTTTGTATAAAGTTACACACAAGTTAAACAGGAATGTATACGGTAATACTTATCAAATACTTATCACATTAGATATATAAGATTCTGTAGAATGAAAAAATGATTTGTATGGGAAGAAACAGCTGTGACTCGAGGTTTATTGAAATTTACATTATGTTATGACATTTATGATATATATTGTAAGGTTAAAGTTTTTTCTTGTGTTAGAAAGTTTCTTCAGTATTGTTGACTCATTTACCCCTGAAAATACATTTGATTTCTTCCAATTCAAAGGTTGGAATATAGTGCATCATGAAACTTCAGGGGTGAATGAGTATGAATAAATTCACAACTACACTAATTTTTCTGGCTGTGAAAACTATTTATGATTTTCTCATGTGTCACTATAGCCTCTTATAACATTATTACTTACAAGTCACCAGGTTTTAACATTCATAAATCACTTGTAAGTAGAACCGACTACTCCACAACCAGACATAACAATAAATCGCACATCTTGTATTCCCCCCCAGTCCCTATCTGTCTTTGGTAAAGAAAACCTAACGCCACAGGTCAAACTACACCAGCACAGCCTGTATATTACTTCATCACAAGTTACACTATTATGACCTGACCTTGATCGCCTGTGTTACCCAGAGATGATAGGCAAGATTAACTCATCAGATGTTTATGCACCCATATATTAATGTTATCGAGTGAAGGAAATCACTTCCTGTTCTCACTACATGTAGTATTGGATATACACGATTTCTCTTCTCTCATGTTAATATTTCACCCTTTTATAATTATCAACCGTGCGGCAGTTTTTCTAAAAAAAATATAATTTCAGATTTCTTTTAAAGAAATTTATGGAAAAATTTCCACTGCTAAGTGATGAATCTTGCAAAGTAAACAACAAGCCAGTAAAAATGTCAACAACAACAACAAGAATCATCTTAATATGCATATTTTCTAGACAGTAATTACTCATGAAAGGCGCTACATGAATCTTGTTCTATATTAAATGCTTTCACTAGGCATCTAAAAGGCTGGGAGGCTAAACAGGTGCTTTTTCCTGCGAAGCCTTGTCTTTCGCAACAATTGGCATCACACACTAAGAACTATACAGATTCATATTGGAAAAGCTAGTGATGATAACAAAAATTATCTTAAAGGGTAACAGTGACCTTAATCTACGCAAGTCATACAAACTCTTTGATATGAACAGAATGACCATGCAGTATCGCAAAACCCTTGATCTCCTCAAAACATTTATTGTAAATTAAGAGAGAACAAATTAATGCCTCTCTGTTGTAGAATTAACATTATTTTAATAATAACCGACCAAAATTCATAGAAATTGTGACCTTGACCTGGCGAATAAAAGCAAGCCTTTTCTATAGAATTTTAAGGCTTAGCCTTAATGTCAGGTGCAGATAGTCAAGTTGGTTGATACACAGATACACACAGTTTGTATGCTGACTATAGGAATGTTTACATTTCCTCTGCTGTCCGCTCTATTATATAAATAAAAGTAACTTAATTGAAAATTGTTCAATCATGAATGTGTTTCAAGGAAAGTAAAAGTTGGTGCTCAATGACTATAAGCCCAGTATATAGTATTAGGATGATAATTAATACTGCAAAAACAGACGATATCTATATCAGTTGGTGCAGTTTGTAATATCAAACAATGATAACCTGTTCACCCCTAGGTAACTTAAGTAGACTCTACCATACATTCATCTGGAGGAGTCCATTATGGTCTACAGTGGTGAAAGCTTTAATTACTAATACCCATCACACCACCTTACAACTCTATTTAGACTACCTTATTTGCACCATTCACATAGAAAAAGAAATCTCACAGTTATCAACTTATCTGCATTCCAACTGATAATGTCAACAAAAGTTTATTGAAATATGTACAACACTAAAGGAGGCTAAGGAGCGGTAGTCAGGACCTTTGTTAAGTAAAGGGGCATAACTCTGTGACAAAGTATCAAAATGAAAAATACACAGCATATATTTGTCAACCTTGTAATAATTATTGATAAGTATATAGGAGGTTTCAATGAAACACAAGCAAGCAGCACTCTAGAAATAGTCCTGGAGATAAAGTTGTGTCTACAAATATCCTGATTCCAGTATAACACCCTAACTTCACAGCAGAGTATTTAATACTATATATACATGAGCAAAGTATTTTAACCTATCAATCAATCAATTTAAACAGGAAACCTGTAAATGACATACCTCTTCAAAATGACCTTGATACAAAGGTTAAAAGTTCCCTTATCTATAGACAGTTGGACAGATGCACCAGGATGTTGACTCGCTTCCCTTTCCATCTGCCATTTCCTTTTCAGCATTGTCAGTGCAAACATCAATATATGAGCTTTCACAATGTGTATTAATACATCATGGTCGGTGAATAAACTAACAGAGACAAATCAACGCTAACGACAGTCAGGCCTTAATTAACTAATGGCAAATTATAAAAGATAAACAGGTTCACAAACTCACAGTGTAACTAGTAGGGACGTCACAGCTATAATCCCAGCAATGTCAGGCCTTAATTAACTAATGACAAATTATAAAAGATAGACAGGTTCACAAACTCACAGTGTAACTAGTAGGGACGTCACAGCTATAATCCCAGCAATGTCTTCTTACACGATTTTTTTGTGAGTGATTTTTCCTGAGTGGTGTGAGATAGCCTAGCTACCCTTTGTACATCAGGATATGTCGATATGATACAAGTACATAATTAACAAGATAACACTATCTACGTTATCACTCTCCTAACACAAATCAATGTTAGGTACTACAGTTTGTATAGGTATTGTATACGTAGCTGTCACTACCTTTAACTTTCCAACCATTTTTAAAATAATTTACTCCAGAAATCTTTCAGGTCTAGTCATTCGATCCTTGTGCAAATTTAAAAAAACCATTCTTTTTCAAGATGTAATTTAATTTTTTTAATTGTAATCCAAATTATTAAAAAATCGTTTCAATCCTTTATGCTGTCTCTCAGGATTGTTTCGTATTGTTGAATCCTGTAGTTTATGTAGCTTGTATCTATCAGAAATACTACAGGTATACATGTATTAAGCTAACAAGACTTTGAGTGAAAGTGACAACTATGACTCCCTATAACCTCTCAATACTAGTAACCTTATCATATCCTCAGGTGTTCCCCAATAACCCCTGTCACTCCTCCCGACAACAGTAGACCAGCTAAGATCAATGCCAAGGACAGTCCAGCGACTGTTGAGGGGGGTTTCCGAGGGCTTCATGAAACCCATGTTCTGCAGATTGTTGTCTGAAAGCTACCTAATTGACAAGATCATGAAACTGTTTCATGCTCGGAAATGTCCCCCTAACCTCGTCTGGTAACGCCCTCAGGTAAATACTGGGATCTAGATCCGATAGTGTGGTCTTACGGTAAAAATCTTTATACATATCAATATCAATTTAAAAAGAAACAAAATGTTTATATTAACATAAATGACTGGACTTTTATGGATGGGATGTAGGAATGTTTATCTATTACAGCTTGCTATCAGTCTAGTTCAGCCAAGTAACTGGTACATTGTGTCACAGTTATTTTTAGCATCACTCCTTAGATCTCTTCAAATATACACCACTCTTGTCATTTTTAAACTTTCATTTAATATTTTGCACAACAAAATTTACCTTTTGTATAATTCTTCAGAACTGATTATCCCCACAACCACTATAAGTTTCCCCACTCTTGACTCATTGGATAGACCTACAAGGAATCGGTTAACATTTTTGGTGGGTAAAACCCTTAACGTTATTTTATTGGTCCATCTTTTAATTATGATGTGTCATGTAATATGCTTTTCGTTGTCATCTTTCATTGTGACGTCATGGAAACAGAAATAATATATTTCCAAGAGAAACATGATTTTCTAGATTTGAATGTTATAGGAAAGAGTTTTAGCCCCCTCAAAATTGTGATGGCTTGTTATCATGTTTATCATACTCTCATTAGTTTATTTTCAAATTGTAAAGACACTTGGCGAACGGAACCTTGTTTATTTTAAGAATTTGAAAATTAAATAACTCGATTAAGATAAACATGATAACCGAAAATTCACTCCTTGGGGACCTCTAAATCAAGGAGAATATTAATATGAACTTTCACCCTTTTGGGGTGAAATGGTGAGACCTTGACTGGAGGGGA
Source organism: Mizuhopecten yessoensis (assembly GCF_002113885.1). NCBI lineage: Eukaryota > Metazoa > Mollusca > Bivalvia > Pectinida > Pectinidae > Mizuhopecten > Mizuhopecten yessoensis. The sequence continues at coordinate 308,981 of NW_018407994.1, forward strand.
CGAGTTATTAAGTTGCCAAACACGACCTTTGGAAATTAAAGCGTTTGTCAACTTTAGAATCTTCCCCCCAATGGTTCAGCCTCCCATCCCTCCCATGTCACATCTAAGAGAGGGAATAAGTCTGTTTTCTTACCCTGTTGGGTCCTATCATATGTTGACATTACAATAATGCATGGACATATAATTGTTATGACTTGGCGATTCCCTTGCCTAAACTCCAAGATGAAAACAAGTATATCTCACACCAGAAAATTGTGTATACAGCCTTCTAGGGTAAGAATATAAATATCCCAAAAAAGATTTTATCAAATTTTCAAATCTTGAATAAATTTGAATAAAGATTTATGAACATAATTAAGATACAGACTGTGTCATTGATATAATGCCTTACACACCATGACACAGCATTCTATTCTTTAAAATCGCAGATAATAATAATAGACTTTTACCAATTTAAATTAAAAAGGGTTACTTTTCTAACTATAGAACATCTGGGCCCAGATACATTACATGTCATAATGCCTAATCCTTTCATAGAGTGAAACTTAAAAGCTTTGTTGTTTTTTCCTTGTAAATGTCAAAGGAGAACGTTAAAAATCTTCAACAACCTCCATCTTAATGCCAGTTTGTTTTATAGTTTGTGTGGCTGTTGCACCCTGTAAGATCGTAATCGGAGCATGTGTTGATCGAACAATAGGTGATGATAGCTACGTGCACTGTTGCACATGTGTGACACATCCTCGGCATATTCACTGTTCCTCAACAGTAGTTACCATCAATATTGTATAGAAAACCAAATTGGAGTAGAAAATATTCCCATTGAATAAACCTCCATGGGTTAATCTAGGAATTGTTTATAGCTAAGTTTATATTTCTGTGTTTTTGTCTCAGTATTTTATTTCCCACTTTACCCAATTTGCTATTTATTCTCAGTAAAAGGAAGAGTTGGTTACAAAGTGTCTCAATAAACCTGATTTAACCCGAGCTGATAAAAAGGTGATACTATGATGTGTAAATAAGTGGACTAAAACTTTAAACAGGGTTTACAGCTCAGCCTAATCTGGTGCACACAGCAATGATAATAATGTGTTTATTCTACTGTAAACAGAATTCTTTAAATACATTGCCACACAAACACAGCTATAAAACCCATTTTCAAACAAGTGCTTGTTTTTGTCAATACTGTTAAATGTACATTTACCTATCCAAGGGAACTGAAAATGTGTCCTTTAAAGAGGGACAGACTTCATACTGAAGTTAAAACACAACAGGAACTGGAATAATAGTCCTTCTTAGACAGGTGATCTTTATAAAGAGGTTCAAATTCAGTAAGAAATAAATTACTTTACGGTACAATACTGTAGGTGATTTTTATTAAGATTCAAATACAATATGAACTGGAATAACAGTCTTTTAAAGACAGGTTATCTTTATAAAGAGGTTCAAATTCGGTTAGAAATGAATAACTTCTTCAAAAGTAGGAGATTTTTATTAAGATTCAAATACAACAGGAACTGTAATAAAAGTCCTTCTTAGACAGGTGATCTTTATAAAGAGGTTCAAATTCAGTAACAAATGAATTACTTCTTTAAAAGTGCAAGATTTTTATTAAGATTCAAATACAACAGGAACAGGAATAAAAGTTCTTCTTAGACAGGTGATCTTTATAAAGAGGTTCAAATTCAGTAACAAATGAATTACTTCTTTAAAGGTGTGAGATTTTTATTAAGATTCAAATACAACAGGAACAGGAATAAAAGTTCTTCTTAGACAGGTGATCTTTATTAAGAGGTTCAAATTCAGTAAGAAATGAATTACTTCTTTAAAAGTAGGAGATTTTTATTAAGATTCAAATACAACAGGAACTTGAATAACAGTCCTTTAAAAACAGGTGATCTTTACAAAGAGGTTCAAATAAATAGAAACTACAATAAGTTCATTCTGTAGAAAGATATCTATACAGTTTACAGAGGTTGAAATACAAAGGAAGGAATAACTCTAAAACTTCAACTATACAATTAAGCCAGTCAAAGTTTTCTTTTTCTCACTCACAAATCTATTTTCATGTGATACAAAAATTTCACTGGGAATTGATCTATATATATATGAACCCTTCAATTTCCATTCAAAAAGGATTTCATTGAAAAACAAACCGTATTATTGGAAATTGCTGCTATTACAAGTAACTTAACTCATTGACCCCTGAAATTGCATAATGAACTATTCCAACCTTTGAATTGGAAGAGCTCAAATGTGTCTTTAGGGGTAAATGAGTTAAGTATTAAAAGCATTGTCTGCTCAGTAGTGGGTAACTTATACAACTACAAATAATGTCAATACACTAAATCATAATCTTTAGCGTTATCACTAATGGTACAAATGCTTTGTGGTGGAATAGGAACAAATCTAACCCAGAAGGACAAATTCCCACAAACTCAGATGAATATGAACAGCTTATTGTATTTAGTGCGTACATTATATATAAAGTGGTCCAATTCACGGGTGAAAGCCATAACCGGTTTATAACTTTTTCCAAGAATTCACATTGAAACCTAAATGTAAATAAATCCTATACAATATACCTTTATCAATACAATCTACAATACACTCAGCCAGGTATATTTAGGCCTTAAAATTGACAAATACCGGTATATATATATGTGTGTGTGTGTGTGTGTGTTTGTATATGAAGACTGTACCAATTTACTTGATATTATCGATCTGAATATATAGCTATAGCAAGCTGAAAACTTGACCGTCCTACTCTATACATCAGTTACCTGATAAAACCTTTACTACATACATGATCACACTGTTCCTGCTTCTGCATTCATTAGACACCTCATTTTACCATTTTAACTATGTATTTTTTTATTGAAATGTTCATGATAAATCAGTTACTACAAACTGTACAGTCCATAGATCAAACAAGCATGTCTGATCGGACAGATATTTGCTGGACAAAATTTTAAAAACAAAACATTTAAAAATTTGACACTGTATATAGGTCTTTCCTCTCATGCAACAGGCATTAAGGGCATTTCCCTCCATACTTTTATTTTTTCTTCAAGCTGTTGTAGTTCTATATGCAGCTTACTATAGCACACTGAGGTTTGTTAGCTTGAAGCTACATTTAAACTTCACCAAACAGACAGGCCGACACTGTAACGAATTAGGGAACACCAACGGGATACACCATTTTTATCCGACACATTAATCTGTTCAGCAGGTTTCAAGAGACCACAATTACCCTGGTACTTATAGATCACTTAGTTCAAGTTTTGTCATTTTGTCACCTAACTGTACATGGAAGGGATATAATTTATTTGAGGAGTAAATTGATAAAATCACATGATTGTGAGAGTTTGTACAAAATTACATAGTTTTTAAACAAGAGGCCCAATGGGCCTGCATCGCTCACTTGGTATAAATCTCACACTTGTAACCTTAAAAGTGATTTAAAATAAAGCTACAGGCAAAATATCAGTATTTATGATTAAAATTCATTCAAAAGAGCCTGTAATTTTTTTTAAAACATTTCACCCCTGTGATTGAAAGTCGAACAAAGTCATAATGTTGAACAAATTTTATAGCCTTTCATCTCAGGATGCAACTTGCAAAGTATCAACATCCTGGGACCCATGGTTATTCAGAAGAGGTCGTTTAAAGATTTTAAACAAATTTGACCCCTGTGACCTTGAATATAAGTCAAAGTCATTCACTTTAACAAACATAGTAGTCCTTGATCCCAGCATGCTACTGACTAAATATCAACATCCTG